>NW_028142183.1:0-143369 GCF_055691185.1 Crinia signifera | reverse complement strand
TGCCCAGGCTTGCCCTGGCAACTGTTGCTGGCCCTAAAGCGGAAGTGGCGGGGCCTAGCGCCCTCCACCCCCCCTACCATGCCCAGGCTTGCCCTGGCAACTGTTTTTTCCCAAAGCGGAAGTGGGTGGGGCCTGGAGCCCTCAAGCCCCCTGCCATGCCCAGCCATGCCCAGGCTTGCCCTGGCAACTGTTGCTGGGCCCCAAAGCGGAAGTGGGCGTGGCCTGGCGCCCTCCAGCCCCCTACCATGCCCAGGGTTGTCCTTGCAACTGTTGCTGGCCCCCAAAGCGGAAGTGGGCGGGGCCAGGCGCCCTCAAGCCCCCTGCCATGCCCAGGGTTGCCTGGCAACTGTTGCTGGCCTCCAAAGCGGATATGGGCGGGGCCTGGCACCCTCCAGCCCCCTGCCATGCCCAGCCATGCCCAGGCTTGCCCTGGCAACTGTTGCTGGGCCCCAAAGCGGAAGTGGGCGGGGTCAGGCGCCCTCAAGCCCCCTGCCATGCCCAGGGTTGCCCTGGCAACTGTTGCTGGCCCCCAAAGCGGTAGTGGGAAGGGCCAGGCGCCCTCAAGCACCTGCCATGCCAAGGGTTGCCCTGGCAACTGTTGCTGGCCTCCAAAGCGGAAGTGGGCGGAGCCTGGCGCCCTCCAGCCCCCTGCCATGTCCAGCCATGCCCAGGCTTGCCCTGGCAACTGTTACTGGGCCCCAAAGCGGAAGTGGGCGGGGTCAGGCACCCTCAAGCCCTGCCATGCCCAGGGTTGCCCTGGCAACTGTTGCTGGCCTCCAAAGTGGATGTGGGCGGGGTCTGGCGCCATCCAGCATCCTGCTATGCCCTGGGCAACCCTGGGCATGGCAGGGGGCTGGAGGGTGCCAGGCCCAACCCACTTCCGCTTTGGGGCCCAGCAACAGTTGCCAGGGAAAGCCTGGACATGCAGGGGGCTGGAGGGCGCCAGGCCCCGCCCACTTCGCTTTGGGGCCCAGCAACAGTTGCCAGGGCAAGCCTGGGCATTGATGGGCATGGCAGGGGGCTGGAGGGCGCCAGGCACCGCCCACATCCTCTTTGGAGGCCAGCAACAGTTGCCAGGGCAACCCTGGGCATGACAGGGGACTTGAGGGCGCCTGACCCCGCCCACTTCCGCTTTGGGGCCCAGCAACAGTTGCCAGGGCAAGCCTGGGCATGGCACGGGGGCTGGAGGGCACCAGGCCCCGCCCACTTCCGCTTTGGGGGCCCAGGAACAGTGCATGGGCAAGCCTGGGCATGGCAGGGGGCTGGAGGGTTCCAGGCCCCGCCCACTTCCACTTTGGGGGCCAGCAACAGTTGCCAGGGCAACCCTGGGCATGGCAGGGGGCTGGAGGGCGCCAGGCCCCGCCCACTTCCGCTTTGGGGCCCAGCAACAGTTGCCAGGGAAAGCCTGGGCATGGCTGGGCATGGTAGGGGGCTGGAGGGCACCAGGCCCCGCCCGCATCCGCTTTGGAGGCCAGCAACAGTTGCCAGGGCAACCCTGGGCATGGCAGGGGGCTTGAGGGCGCCTGACCCCTCCCACTTCCGCTTTTGGGCCCAGCAACAGTTGCCAGGGCAGCCTGGGCATGGCAGGGGGGCTAGAGGCGCCAGGCCCCACCCACTTCCGCTTTGGGGGCAAAAAACAGTTGCCAGGGCAAGCCTGGCATGGTAGGGGGCTGGAGGGCGCTAGGCCCCGCCCACTTCCGCTTTGGGGCCAGCAACAGTTGCCAGGGCAAGCCTGGGCATGGCTGGGCATGGCAGGGGGCTGGAGGGCGCCAGGCCCCACCCACATCCGCTTTGGGGGCCAGCAACAGTTGCAAGGGAAACCCTGGACATGGTAGGGGGCTTGAGGGCGCCTGGCCCCGCCCACTTCCCGCTTTGGGGGCCAGCAACAGTTGCAAGGGAAACCCTGGACATGGTAGGGGGCTTGAGGGCGCCTGGCCCTTCCCACTTCCGCTTTGGGGGCCAGCAACAGTTTTCAGGGCAACCCTGGGCATGGCAGGGGGCTGGAGGGTGCCAGGACCCGCCCACTTCCGCTTTGGGGCCCAGCAACAGTTGAAGGGCAAGCCTGGGCATGGCTGGGGGCTGGAGGGCGCCAGGCCCGCCCACTTCCGATTTGGGGCCCAGCAACAGTTGCCATGGAAAGCCTAGGCATGGCAGGGGGCTAGAGGGCGCCAGCCCCGCCCACTTCCGCTTTGGGGCCCAGCAACAGTTGCCAGGGCAAGCCTGGGCATTGATGGGCATGGCAGGGGCTGGAGGGCGCCAGGCCCGCCCACATCCGCTTTGGAGGACAGCAACAGTGCCAGGGCAAGCCTGAGCATGGCAGGGGGCTGGATGGCGCCAGGACCCGCCCACTTCCGCTTTGGGGCCCAGCAACAGTTGCCAGGGCAGGCCTGGGCATGGCTGGGCATGGTAGGGGGCTGGAGGGCACCAGGCCCCGCCCGCATCCGCTTTGGAGGCCAGCAACAGTTGCCAGGGCATGCCTGGGCATGGCACGGGCTAGAGGGCGCCAGGCCCTTCACACTTCCGCTTTGGGGCCCAGCAACAGTAGCCAGGGCAAGCCTGGGCATGGCTGGGCATGGCAGGGGGCTGGAGGGCGCCAGGCTCCGCCCACTTCCGCTTTGGGGCCCAGCAACAGTTTCCAGGGCAAGCCTGGGCATGGCAGGGGGCTGCAGTTCGCCAGACCCCGCCCACTTCCGCTTTTGGGCCCAGCAACAGGTGCCAGGGCAAGCCTGGGCATGGCAGGGGGCTGGAGGGCGCCAGGCCCCACCCACTTCCGCTTTAGGGCCCAGCAACAGTTGCCAGGGCAAGCCTGGGCATGGCTGGGCATGGCAGGGGGCTGGAGGGCGCCAGGCTCTGCCCACTTACGCTTTGGAGGCCAGCAACAGTTGCCAGGGCAACCCTGGGCATGGCAGGGGGCTGCAGTTCACCAGACCCCAAAGCGGAAGTGGGCGGGCCTGGCGCCCTTCAGCCCCCAGCCATGCCCAGGGTTGCCCTGGCAACTGTTGCTGGCCTCCAAAGCGGATGTGGGTGGGGCCTGGCGCCCTCCAGCCCCTGCCATGCCCAGCCATGCCCAGGCTTGCCCTGGCAACTGTTGCTGGCCCCCAAGCGGAAGTGGGCGGGGCCCGTTGCCCTACAGCCCCCTGCCAATCCCAGGCTTGCCCCGGCAACTGTTGCTGGGCCCCAAAGCGGAAGTGGGCGGGGCCTGGCGCCCTCCAGCCCCAGCCATGCCCAGGCTTGCCCTGGCAACTGTTGCTGGGCCCTAAAGCGGAAGTGGGCGGGGTCAGGCGCCCTCAAGTTCCCTGCCATGCCCAGGGTTGCCCTGGCAACTGTTGCTGGCCTCCAAAATGGATGTGGGCGGGGCCTGGCGCCATCCAGCATCCTGCCATGCCCTGGATTGCCCTTGCAACTGTTGCTGGGCCCAAAGCGGAAGTGGGCGGGGCCTGGCGCCCTCCATCCCCCTGCCATGCCCAGGCTTGCCCTGGCAACTGTTGCTGGGCCCCAAAGCGGAAGAGGGCGGGGCCTGGCACCCTCCAGCCCCCTGCCATGCCCAGGGTTGCCCTGGCAACTGTTGCTGGCCCCCAAAGCGGAAGTGGGAAGGGCCAGGCGCCCTCAAGCCCCCTGCCATGACCAGGGTTGCCCTCGCAACTGTTGTTGGCCTCCAAAGCGGAAGTGGGCGGAGCCTGGCGCCCTCCACCCCCCTGCCATGCCCAGCCATGCCCAGGCTTGCCCTGGCAACTGTTGATGGGCCCCAAAGCGGAAGTGGGCGGGGCCTGGCGCCCTCTAGCCCCCGTGCCATGCCCAGGCTTGCTCTGGCAACTGTTGCTGGGCCCAAAAGCGGAAGTGGAGGGGTCAGGCGCCCTCAAGCCCCCTGCCATGCCAGGGTTGCCCTGGCAACTGTTGCTGGCCTCCAAAGCGGATGCGGGCGGGGCCTGGTGCCCTCCAGCCCCCTACCATGCCCAGCCATGCCCAGCCATGCCCAGGCCTGCCCTGGCAACTGTTGCTGGGCCCAAAGCGGAAGTGGGCGGGTCCTGGCGCCCTCAAGCCTCCTGCCATGCCCAGGCTTGCCCTGGCAACTGTAGCTGGGCCGCAAAGCGGAAGTGGGCGGGGTCTGGCGCCCTCCAGCCCCAGCCATGCCCAGGCTTGCCCTGGCAACTGTTGCTGGGCCCCAAAGCGGAAGTGGGCGGGGCCTGGCACCCTCCAGCCCCCTGCCATGCCCAGGGTTGCCCTGGCAACTGTTGCTGGGCCCCAAGCGGAAGTGGGCGGGGTCAGGCGCCCTCAAGTCCCCTGCCATGCCCAAGGTTGCCCTGGCAACTGTTGCTGGCCTCCAAAGCTGATGCGGGCGGGGCCTGGTGCCCTCCAGCCCCCTACCATGCCCAGCCCCCTGCCAATCCCAGGCTTGCCCCGGCAACTGTTGCTGGGCCCCAAAGCGGAAGTGGGCGGGGCCTGGCGCCCTCCAGCCCCCAGCCATGCCCAGGCTTGCCCTGGCAACTGTTGCTGGGCCCTAAAGCGGAAGTGGGCGGGGTCAGGCGCCCTCAAGTTCCCTGCCATGCCCAGGGTTGCCCTGGCAACTGTTGCTGGCCTCCAAAAATGGATGTGGCGGGGCCTGGCGCCATCCAGCATCCTGCCATGCCCTGGATTGCCCTTGCAACTGTTGCTGGGCCCAAAGCGGAAGTGGGCGGGGCCTGGCGCCCTCCATCCCCCTGCCATGCCCAGGCTTGCCCTGGCAACTGTTGCTGGGCCCCAAAGCGGAAGAGGGCGGGGCCTGGCACCCTCCAGCCCCCTGCCATGCCCAGGGTTGCCCTGGCAACTGTTGCTGGCCCCCAAAGCGGAAGTGGGAAGGGCCAGGCGCCCTCAAGCCCCCTGCCAATGACCAGGGTTGCCCTCGCAACTGTTGTTGGCCTCCAAAGCGGAAGTGGGCGGAGCCTGGCGCCCTCCACCCCCCTGCCATGCCCAGCCATGCCCAGGCTTGCCCTGGCAACTGTTGCTGGGCCCCAAAGCGGAAGTGGGCGGGGCCTGGCGCCCTCTAGCCCCCGTGCCATGCCCAGGCTTGCTCTGGCAACTGTTGCTGGGCCCAAAAGCGGAAGTGGGAGGGGTCAGGCGCCCTCAAGCCCCCTGCCATGCCCAGGGTTGCCCTGGCAACTGTTGCTGGCCTCCAAAGCGGATGCGGGCGGGGCCTGGTGCCCTCCAGCCCCCTACCATGCCCAGCCATGCCCAGCCATGCCCAGGCCTGCCCTGGCAACTGTTGCTGGGCCCCAAAAGTTGAAGTGGGCGGGTCCTGGCGCCCTCAAGCCTCCTGCCATGCCCAGGCTTGCCCTGGCAACTGTTGCTGGGCCGCAAAGCGGAAGTGGCGGGGTCTGGCGCCCTCCAGCCCCCAGCCATGCCCAGGCTTGCCCTGGCAACTGTTGCTGGGCCCCAAAGCGGAAGTGGGCGGGGCCTGGCACCCCTCCAGCCCCCTGCCATGCCCAGGGTTGCCCTGGCAACTGTTGCTGGGCCCCAAAGCGGAAGTGGGCGGGGTCAGGCGCCCCTCAAGTCCCCTGCCATGCCCAAGGTTGCCCTGGCAACTGTTGCTGGCCTCCAAAGCTGATGCGGGCGGGGCCTGGTGCCCTCCAGCCCCTACCATGCCCAGCCATGCCCAGCCATGCCCAGGCCTGCCCTGGCAACTGTTGCTGGGCCCTAAAGCGGAAGTGGGCGGGTCCTGGCGCCCTCCAGCCCCCTGCCATGCTCAGGCCTTGCCCTGGCAACTGTTGCTGGGCCCCAAAGCGGAAGTGGGCGGGGTCAGGCGCCTCAAGTCCCTGCCATGCCCAAGGTTGCCCTGGCAACTGTTGCTGGCCTCCAAAGCTGATGCGGGCGGGGCCTGGTGCCCTCCAGCCCCCTACCATGCCCAGCCATGCCCAGCCATGCCCAGGCCTGCCCTGGCAACTGTTGCTGGGCCCAAAGCGGAAGTGGGCGGGTCCTGGCGCCCTCCAGCCCCCTGCCATGCTCAGGCTTGCCCTGGCAACTGTTGCTGTCCTCCAAAAGCGGAAGTGGGCTGGGCCTGGCAACCTCCAGCCCCCTGCCATGCCCAGGGTTGCCCTGACAACTGTTGCTGGCCCCCAAAGTGGTAGTGGGAAGGGCCAGGCGCCCTCAAGCAGCCTGCCATGCCCAGGGTTGCCCTTGCAACTGTTGCTGTCCCCCTAAGCGGAAGTGGGCGGGGCCAGGCGCCCTCAATCCCCCTGCCATGCCCAGGGTTGCCCTGGCAACTGTTGCTGGCCTACAAAGCGGATGTGGGTGGGGCCTGGGCGCCCTCCAGCCCCCTGCCATGCCCAGCCATGCCCAGGCTTGCCCTGGCAACTGTTTTTTCCCCAAAGCGGAAGTGGGTGGGGCCTGGAGCCCTCAAGCCCCCTGCCATGCCCAGCCATGCCCAGGCTTGCCCTGGCAACTGTTGCTGGGCCCCAAAGCGGAAGTGGGCGGGGTCAGGCGCCCTCAAGCCCCCCTGCCATGCCCAGGGTTGCCCTGGCAACTGTTGCTGGCCCCCAAAGCGGTAGTGGGAAGGGCCAGGCGCCCTCAAGCACCCTGCCATGCCAAGGGTTGCCCTGGCAACTGTTGCTGGCCTACAAAGCGGATGTGGGTGGGGCCTGGCGCCCTCCAGCCCCCTGCCATGCCCAGCCATGCCCAGGCTTGCCCTGGCAACTGTTTTTTCCCCAAAGCGGAAGTGGGTGGGGCCTGGAGCCCTCAAGCCCCCTGCCATGCCCAGCCATGCCCAGGCTTGCCCTGGCAACTGTTGCTGGGCCCAAAGCGGAAGTGGGCGGGGTCAGGCGCCCTCAAGCCCCCTGCCATGCCCAGGGTTGCCCTGGGCAACTGTTGCTGGCCCTCAAAGCGGTAGTGGGAAGGGCCAGGCGCCCTCAAGCACCCTGCCATGCCAAGGGTTGCCCTGGCAACTGTTGCTGGCCTCCAAAGCGGAAGTGGGCGGAGCCTGGCGCCCTCCAGCCCCCTGCCATGCCCAGCCATGCCCAGGCTTGCCCTGGCAACTGTTGCTGGGCCCCAAAGCGGAAGTGGGCGGGGCCTGGCGCCCTCTAGCCCCCGTGCCATGCCCAGGCTGCTCTGGCAACTGTTGCTGGGCCCAAAAGCGGAAGTGGGAGGGGTCAGGCGCCCTCAAGCCCCCTGCCATGCCCAGGGTTGCCCTGGCAACTGTTGCTGGCCTCCAAAGCGGATGCGGGCGGGGCCTGGTGCCCTCCAGCCCCCTACCATGCCCAGCCATGCCCAGCCATGCCCAGGCCTGCCCTGGCAACTGTTGCTGGGCCCCAAAGCGGAAGTGGGCGGGTCCTGGCGCCCTCAAGCCTCCTGCCATGCCCAGGCTTGCCCTGGCACTGTAGCTGGGCCGCAAAGCGGAAGTGGGCGGGGTCTGGCGCCCTCCAGCCCCCAGCCATGCCCAGGCTTGCCCTGGCAACTGTTGCTGGGCCCCAAAGCGGAAGTGGGCGGGGCCTGGCACCCTCCAGCCCCCTGCCATGCCCAGGGTTGCCCTGGCAACTGTTGCTGGGCCCCAAAGCGGAAGTGGGCGGGGTCAGGCGCCCTCAAGTCCCTGCCATGCCAAGGTTGCCCTGGCAACTGTTGCTGGCCTCCAAAGCTGATGCGGGCGGGGCCTGGTGCCCTCCAGCCCCCCTACCATGCCCAGCCCCCTGCCAATCCCAGGCTTGCCCCGGCAACTGTTGCTGGGCCCCAAAGCGGAAGTGGGCGGGGCCTGGCGCCCTCCAGGCCCCCAGCCATGCCCAGGCTTGCCCTGGCAACTGTTGCTGGGCCTAAAGCGGAAGTGGGCGGGGTCAGGCGCCCTCAAGTTCCCTGCCATGCCCAGGGTTGCCCTGGCAACTGTTGCTGGCCTCCAAAATGGATGTGGGCGGGGCCTGGCGCCATCCAGCATCCTGCCATGCCCTGGATTGCCCTTGCAACTGTTGCTGGGCCCAAAGCGGAAGTGGGCGGGGCCTGGCGCCCTCCATCCCCCTGCCATGCCCAGGCTTGCCCTGGCAACTGTTGCTGGGCCCCAAAGCGGAAGAGGGCGGGGCCTGGCACCCTCCAGCCCCCTGCCATGCCCAGGGTTGCCCTGGCAACTGTTGCTGGCCCCCAAAGCGGAAGTGGGAAGGGCCAGGCGCCCTCAAGCCCCCTGCCATGACCAGGGTTGCCCTCGCAACTGTTGTTGGCCTCCAAAGCGGAAGTGGGCGGAGCCTGGCGCCCCCTCCACCCCCCTGCCATGCCCAGCCATGCCCAGGCTTGCCCTGGCAACTGTTGCTGGGCCCCAAAGCGGAAGTGGGCGGGGCCTGGCGCCCTCTAGCCCCGTGCCATGCCCAGGCTTGCTCTGGCAACTGTTGCTGGGCCCAAAAGCGGAAGTGGGAGGGGTCAGGCGCCCTCAAGCCCCCTGCCATGCCCAGGGTTGCCCTGGCAACTGTTGCTGGCCTCCAAAGCGGATGCGGGCGGGGCCTGGTGCCCTCCAGCCCCCTACCATTGCCCAGCCATGCCCAGCCATGCCCAGGCCTGCCCTGGCAACTGTTGCTGGGCCCCAAAGTTGAAGTGGGCGGGTCCTGGCGCCCTCAAGCCTCCTGCCATGCCCAGGCTTGCCCTGGCAACTGTTGCTGGGCCGCAAAGCGGAAGTGGGCGGGGTCTGGCGCCCTCCAGCCCCCAGCCATGCCCAGGCTTGCCCTGGCAACTGTTGCTGGGCCCCAAAGCGGAAGTGGGCGGGGCCTGGCACCCTCCAGCCCCCTGCCATGCCCAGGGTTGCCCTGGCAACTGTTGCTGGGCCCCAAAGCGGAAGTGGGCGGGGTCAGGCGCCCTCAAGTCCCCTGCCATGCCCAAGGTTGCCCTGGCAACTGTTGCTGGCCTCCAAAGCTGATGCGGGCGGGGCCTGGTGCCCTCCAGCCCCCTACCATGCCCAGCCATGCCCAGCCATGCCCAGGCCTGCCCTGGCAACTGTTGCTGGGCCCTAAAGCGGAAGTGGGCGGGTCCTGGCGCCCTCCAGCCCCCTGCCATGCTCAGGCTTGCCCTGGCAACTGTTGCTGGGCCCCAAAGCGGAAGTGGGCGGTGTCAGGCGCCCTCAAGTCCCCTGCCATGCCCAAGGTTGCCCTGGCAACTGTTGCTGGCCTCCAAAGCTGATGCGGGCGGGGCCTGGTGCCCTCCAGCCCCCTACCATGCCCAGCCATGCCCAGCCATGCCCAGGCCTGCCCTGGCAACTGTTGCTGGGCCCAAAAGCGGAAGTGGGCGGGTCCTGGCGCCCTCCAGCCCCCTGCCATGCTCAGGCTTGCCCTGGCAACTGTTGCTGTCCTCCAAAAGCGGAAGTGGGCTGGGCCTGGCAACCTCCAGCCCCCTGCCATGCCCAGGGTTGCCCTGACAACTGTTGCTGGCCCCCAAAGTGGTAGTGGGAAGGGCCAGGCGCCCTCAAGCAGCCTGCCATGCCCAGGGTTGCCCTTGCAACTGTTGCTGTCCCCCTAAGCGGAAGTGGGCGGGGCCAGGCGCCTCAATCCCCCTGCCATGCCCAGGGTTGCCCTGGCAACTGTTGCTGGCCTACAAAGCGGATGTGGGTGGGGCCTGGCGCCCTCCAGCCCCTGCCATGCCCAGCCATGCCCAGGCTTGCCCTGGCAACTGTTTTTTCCCCAAAGCGGAAGTGGGTGGGGCCTGGAGCCCTCAAGCCCCCTGCCATGCCCAGCCATGCCCAGGCTTGCCCTGGCAACTGTTGCTGGGCCCCAAAGCGGAAGTGGGCGGGGTCAGGCGCCCTCAAGCCCCCTGCCATGCCCAGGGTTGCCCTGGCAACTGTTGCTGGCCCCCAAAGCGGTAGTGGGAAGGGCCAGGCGCCCTCAAGCACCCTGCCATGCCAAGGGTTGCCCTGGCAACTGTTGCTGGCCTACAAAGCGGATGTGGGTGGGGCCTGGCGCCCTCCAGCCCCCTGCCATGCCCAGCCATGCCCAGGCTTGCCCTGGCAACTGTTTTTTCCCCAAAGCGGAAGTGGGTGGGGCCTGGAGCCCTCAAGCCCCCTGCCATGCCCAGCCATGCCCAGGCTTGCCCTGGCAACTGTTGCTGGGCCCCAAAGCGGAAGTGGGCGGGGTCAGGCGCCCTCAAGCCCCCTGCCATGCCCAGGGTTGCCCTGGCAACTGTTGCTGGCCCTCAAAGCGGTAGTGGGAAGGGCCAGGCGCCCTCAAGCACCCTGCCATGCCAAGGGTTGCCCTGGCAACTGTTGCTGGCCTCCAAAGCGGAAGTGGGCGGAGCCTGGCGCCCTCCAGCCCCCTGCCATGCCCAGCCATGCCCAGGCTTGCCCTGGCAACTGTTACTGGGCCCCAAAGCGGAAGTGGGCGGGGTCAGGCACCCTCAAGCCCCCTGCCATGCCCAGGGTTGCCCTGGCAACTGTTGCTGGCCTCCAAAGTGGATGTGGGCGGGGTCTGGCGCCATCCAGCATCCTGCTATGCCCTGGGCAACCCTGGGCATGGCAGGGGGCTGGAGGGTGCCAGGCCCAACCCACTTCCGCTTTGGGGCCCAGCAACAGTTGCCAGGGAAAGCCTGGACATGGCAGGGGGCTGGAGGGCGCCAGGCCCCGCCCACTTCCGCTTTGGGGCCCAGCAACAGTTGCCAGGGCAAGCCTGGGCATTGATGGGCATGGCAGGGGGCTGGAGGGCGCCAGGCCCCGCCCACATCCTCTTTGGAGGCCAGCAACAGTTGCCAGGGCAACCCTGGGCATGACAGGGGACTTGAGGGCGCCTGACCCCGCCCACTTCCGCTTTGGGGCCCAGCAACAGTTGCCAGGGCAAGCCTGGGAATGGCACGGGGGCTGGAGGGCACCAGGCCCCGCCCACTTCCGCTTTGGGGCCCAGGAACAGTTGCAAGGGCAAGCCTGGGCATGGCAGGGGGCTGGAGGGTTCCAGGCCCCGCCCACTTCCACTTTGGGGGCCAGCAACAGTTGCCAGGGCAACCCTGGGCATGGCAGGGGGCTGGAGGGCGCCAGGCCCCGCCCACTTCCGCTTTGGGGCCCAGCAACAGTTGCCAGGGAAAGCCTGGGCATGGCTGGGCATGGTAGGGGGCTGGAGGGCACCAGGCCCCGCCCGCATCCGCTTTGGAGGCCAGCAACAGTTGCCAGGGCAACCCTGGGCATGGCAGGGGGCTTGAGGGCGCCTGACCCCTCCCACTTCCGCTTTTGGGCCCAGCAACAGTTGCCAGGGCAAGCCTGGGCATGGCAGGGGGGCTAGAGGGCGCCAGGCCCCACCCACTTCCGCTTTGGGGCAAAAAACAGTTGCCAGGGCAAGCCTGGGCATGGTAGGGGGCTGGAGGGCGCAAGGCCCCGCCCACTTCCGCTTTGGGGCCAGCAACAGTTGCCAGGGCAAGCCTGGGCATGGCTGGGCATGGCAGGGGGCTGGAGGGCGCCAGGCCCCACCCACATCCGCTTTGGGGGCCAGCAACAGTTGCAAGGGAAACCCTGGACATGGTAGGGGACTTGAGGGCGCCTGGCCCCGCCCACTTCCGCTTTGGGGGCCAGCAACAGTTGCAAGGGAAACCCTGGACATGGTAGGGGGCTTGAGGGCGCCTGGCCCTTCCCACTTCCGCTTTGGGGGCCAGCAACAGTTTCCAGGGCAACCCTGGGCATGGCAGGGGGCTGGAGGGTGCCAGGACCCGCCCACTTCCGCTTTGGGGCCCAGCAACAGTTGAAAGGGCAAGCCTGGGCATGGCTGGGGGCTGGAGGGCGCCAGGCCCGCCCACTTCCGATTTGGGGCCCAGCAACAGTTGCCATGGAAAGCCTAGGCATGGCAGGGGGCTAGAGGGCGCCAGGCCCCGCCCACTTCCGCTTTGGGGCCCAGCAACAGTTGCCAGGGCAAGCCTGGGCATTGATGGGCATGGCAGGGGGCTGGAGGGCGCCAGGCCCCGCCCACATCCGCTTTGGAGGACAGCAACAGTTGCCAGGGCAAGCCTGAGCATGGCAGGGGGCTGGAGGGCGCCAGGACCCGCCCACTTCCGCTTTGGGGCCCAGCAACAGTTGCCAGGGCAGGCCTGGGCATGGCTGGGCATGGTAGGGGGCTGGAGGGCACCAGGCCCCGCCCGCATCCGCTTTGGAGGCCAGCAACAGTTGCCAGGGCATGCCTGGGCATGGCACGGGGGCTAGAGGGCGCCAGGCCCTTCACACTTCCGCTTTGGGGCCCAGCAACAGTAGCCAGGGCAAGCCTGGGCATGGCTGGGCATGGCAGGGGGCTGGAGGGCGCCAGGCTCCGCCCACTTCCGCTTTGGGGCCCAGCAACAGTTTCCAGGGCAAGCCTGGGCATGGCAGGGGGCTGCAGTTCGCCAGACCCCGCCCACTTCCGCTTTTGGGCCCAGCAACAGGTGCCAGGGCAAGCCTGGGCATGGCAGGGGGCTGGAGGGCGCCAGGCCCCACCCACTTCCGCTTTAGGGCCCAGCAACAGTTGCCAGGGCAAGCCTGGGCATGGCTGGGCATGGCAGGGGGCTGGAGGGCGCCAGGCTCCGCCCACTTACGCTTTGGAGGCCAGCAACAGTTGCCAGGGCAACCCTGGGCATGGCAGGGGGCTGCAGTTCGCCAGACCCCAAAGCGGAAGTGGGCGGGGCCTGGCGCCCTTCAGCCCCCAGCCATGCCCAGGGTTGCCCTGGCAACTGTTGCTGGCCTCCAAAGCGGATGTGGGTGGGGCCTGGCGCCCTCCAGCCCCCTGCCATGCCCAGCCATGCCCAGGCTTGCCCTGGCAACTGTTGCTGGCCCCCAAGCGGAAGTGGGCGGGGCCCGTTGCCCTACAGCCCCCTGCCAATCCCAGGCTTGCCCCGGCAACTGTTGCTGGGCCCCAAAGCGGAAGTGGGCGGGGCCTGGCGCCCTCCAGCCCCCAGCCATGCCCAGGCTTGCCCTGGCAACTGTTGCTGGGCCCTAAAGCGGAAGTGGGCGGGGTCAGGCGCCCTCAAGTTCCCTGCCATGCCCAGGGTTGCCCTGGCAACTGTTGCTGGCCTCCAAAATGGATGTGGGTGGGGCCTGGCGCCATCCAGCATCCTGCCATGCCCTGGATTGCCCTTGCAACTGTTGCTGGGCCCAAAGCGGAAGTGGGCGGGGCCTGGCGCCCTCCATCCCCCTGCCATGCCCAGGCTTGCCCTGGCAACTGTTGCTGGGCCCCAAAGCGGAAGAGGGCGGGGCCTGGCACCCTCCAGCCCCCTGCCATGCCCAGGGTTGCCCTGGCAACTGTTGCTGGCCCCCAAAGCGGAAGTGGGAAGGGCCAGGCGCCCTCAAGCCCCCTGCCATGACCAGGGTTGCCCTCGCAACTGTTGTTGGCCTCCAAAGCGGAAGTGGGCGGAGCCTGGCGCCCTCCACCCCCCTGCCATGCCCAGCCATGCCCAGGCCTGCCCTGGCAACTGTTGCTGGGCCCCAAAGCGGAAGTGGGCGGGTCCTGGCGCCCTCAAGCCTCCTGCCATGCCCAGGCTTGCCCTGGCAACTGTTGCTGGGCCGCAAAGCGGAAGTGGGCGGGGTCTGGCGCCCTCCAGCCCCCAGCCATGCCCAGGCTTGCCCTGGCAACTGTTGCTGGGCCCCAAAGCGGAAGTGGGCGGGGCCTGGCACCCTCCAGCCCCCTGCCATGCCCAGGGTTGCCCTGGCAACTGTTGCTGGGCCCCAAAGCGGAAGTGGGCGGGGTCAGGCGCCCTCAAGTCCCCTGCCATGCCCAAGGTTGCCCTGGCAACTGTTGCTGGCCTCCAAAGCTGATGCGGGCGGGGCCTGGTGCCCTCCAGCCCCCTACCATGCCCAGCCATGCCCAGCCATGCCCAGGCCTGCCCTGGCAACTGTTGCTGGGCCCCAAAGCGGAAGTGGGCGGGTCCTGGCGCCCTCCAGCCCCCTGCCATGCTCAGGCTTGCCCTGGCAACTGTTGCTGGGCCCCAAAGCGGAAGTGGGCGGGGTCAGGCGCCCTCAAGTCCCCTGCCATGCCCAAGGTTGCCCTGGCAACTGTTGCTGGCCTCCAAAGCTGATGCGGGCGGGGCCTGGTGCCCTCCAGCCCCCTACCATGCCCAGCCATGCCCAGCCATGCCCAGGCCTGCCCTGGCAACTGTTGCTGGGCCCAAAAGCGGAAGTGGGCGGGTCCTGGCGCCCTCCAGCCCCCTGCCATGCTCAGGCTTGCCCTGGCAACTGTTGCTGTCCTCCAAAGCGGATGTGGGCGGGGCCTGGCGCCCTCCAGCCCCCTGCCATGCCCATCAATGCCCAGGCTTGCCCTGGCAACTGTTGCTGGGCCCCAAAGCGGAAGTGGGCGGGGCCTGGCGCCCTCCAGCCCCCTGCCATGCCCAGGCTTTCCCTGGCAACTGTTGCTGTGCCCCAAAGCGGAAGTGGGCGGGGCCTGGCGCCCTCCAGCCCCCAGTCATGCCCAGGCTTGCCCTTGCAACTGTTGCTGGGCTCCAAAGTGGAAGTGGGCGGAGCCTGGCGCCCTCCAGCCCCCTGCCATGCCCAGCCATGCCCAGGCTTGCCCTGGCAACTGTTGCTGGGCCCCAAAGCGGAAGTGGGCGGGGCCTGGCGCCCTCCAGCCCCCTGCCATGCCCAGGCTTGCCCTGGCACCTGTTGCTGGGCCCAAAAGCGGTAGTGGGCGGGGTCTGGCGAACTGCAGCCCCCTGCCATGCCCAGGGTTGCCCTGGCAACTGTTGCTGGCCTCCAAAGCGTAAGTGGGCGGAGCCTGGCGCCCTCCAGCCCCCTGCCATGCCCAGCCATGCCCAGGCTTGCCCTGGCAACTGTTGCTGGGCCCCAAAGCGGAAGTGGGTGGGGCCTGGCGCCCTCCAGCCCCCTGCCATGCCCATGCTTGCCCTGGCACCTGTTGCTGGGCCCAAAAGCGGAAGTGGGCGGGGTCTGGCGAACTGCAGCCCCCTGCCATGCCCAGGCTTTCCATGGCAACTGTTGCTGGGCCCCAAAGCGGAAGTGGGCGGGGCCTGGCGCCCTCCAGCCCCAGTCATGCCCAGGCTTGCCCTGGCAACTGTTGCTGGGCCCCAAAGCGGAAGTGGGCGGGGCCTGGCACCCTCCAGCCCCCTGCCATGCCCAGGGTTGCCCTGGCAACTGTTGCTGGCCCCCAAAGTGGAAGTGGGCGGGGCCAGGCGCCCTCAAGCCCCCTACCATGCCCAGGGTTGCCCTTGCAACTGTTGCTGGCCCCCAAAGCGGAAGTGGGCGGGGCCAGGCGCCCTCAAGCCCCCTGCCATGCCCAGGGTTGCCCTGGCAACTGTTGCTGGCCTCCAAAGCGGATGTGGGCGGGGCCAGGCACCCTCCAGCCCCCTGCCATGCCCAGCCATGCCCAGGCTTGCCCTGGCATCTGTTGCTGGCCTCCAAAGCGGAAGTGGGCTGGGCCTGGCAACCTCCAGCCCCCTGCCATGCCCAGGGTTGCCCTGGCACCTGTTGCTGGGCCCAAAAGCGGAAGTGGGCGGGGCCTGGCGCCCTCCAGCCCCCTGCCATGCTCAGACTTGCCCTGGCAACTGTTGCTGGGCCCAAAAGCGGAAGTGTGCGGGGCCAGGCGCCCTCCAGCCTCCTGCCATGCCCAGGCTTGCCCTGGCAACTGTTGCTGGCCCCCAAAGCGGAAGTGGGCGGGGCCTGGAACCCTCCAGCCCCCTGCCATGCCCAGCCATGCCCAGGCTTGCCCTGGCAACTGTTGCTGGGCCCCAAAGCGGAAGTGGGCGGGGCCTAGCGCCCTCCAGCCCCCTGCCATGCCCAACCATGCCCAGGCTTACCCTGGCATCTGTTGCTGGCCTCCAAAGCGGAAGTGGGCTGGGCCTGGCAACCTCCAGCCCCCTGCCATGCCCAGGGTTGCCCTGGCACCTGTTGCTGGGCCCAAAAGCGGAAGTGGGCGGGGCCTGGCGCCCTCCAGCCCCCTGCCATGCTCAGGCTTGCCGTGGCAACTGTTGCTGGGCCCAAAAGCGGAAGTGGGCGGGGCCAGGCGCCCTCCAGCCTCCTGCCATGCCCAGGCTTGCCCTGGCAACTGTTGCTGGGCCCAAAAGCGGAAGTGTGCGGGGCCTGGCGCCCTCCAGCCCCCTGCCATGCTCAGGGTTGCCCTGGCAACTGTTGCTGGGCCCAAAAGCGGAAGTGTGCGGGGCCAGGCGCCCTCCAGCCTCCTGCCATGCCCAGGCTTGCCCTGGCAACTGTTGCTGGGCCCAAAAGCGGAAGTGTGCGGGGCCAGGCGCCCTCCAGCCTCCTGCCATGCCCAGGCTTGCCCTGGCAACTGTTGCTGGGCCGCAAAGCGGAAGTGGGCGGGGCCTGGCGCCCTCCAGCCCCCAGCCATGCCAAGGTTTGCCCTGGCAACTGTTGCTGGGCCCCAAAGCGGAAGTGGGCGGGGCCTGGCGCCCTCCAGCCCCCAGCCATGCCCAGGCTTGCCCTGGCAACTGTTGCTGGGCCCCAAAGCGGAAGTGGGTGGGGCCTGGCACCCTCCAGCCCCCTGCCATGCCCAGGGTTGCCCTGGCAACTGTTGCTGGCCCCCAAAGTGGAAGTGGGCGGGGCCTGGAACCCTCCAGCCCCCTGCCATGCCCAGGCTTGCCCTTGCAACTGTTGCTGGGCCCAAAAGCGGAAGTGGGCGGGGCCTGGTGCCCTCCAGCCCCCGTGCCATGCCCAGGCTTGCCCTTGCAACTGTTGCTGGGCCCAAAAGCGGAAGTGGGCGGGGCCTGGCGCCCTCCAGCCCCCTGCCATGCCCATCAATGCCCAGGCTTGCCCTGGCAACTGTTGCTGGGCCCCAAACGGAAGTGGGCGGGGCCTGGCGCCCTCCAGCCCCCTGCCATGCCCAGGGTCGCCCTGGCAACTGTTGCTGGCCCCCAAAGCGGTAGTGGGAAAGGCCAGGCGCCCTCAAGCACCCTGTCATGCCCAGGGTTGCCCTGGCAACTGTTGCTGGCCTCCAAAGCGGAAGTGGGCGGAGCCTGGCGCCCTCCAGCCCCCTGCCATGCCCAGGCTTGCCCTGGCACCTGTTGCTGGGCCCAAAAGCGGAAGTGGGCGGGGTCTGGCGAACTGCAGCCCCCTGCCATGCCCAGGCTTGCCCTGGCACCTGTTGCTGGGCCCAAAAGCGGAAGTGGGCGGGGTCTGGCGAACTGCAGCCCCCTGCCATGCCCAGGCTTGCCCTGGCAACTGTTGCTGGGCCCCAAAGCGGAAGTGGGCGGGGCCTGGCGCCCTCCAGCCCCCTGCCATGCCCAGGCTTGCCCTGGCAACTGTTGCTGGGCCCCAAAGCGGAAGTGGGCGGGGCCTTGCGCCCTCCAGCCCCCTGCCATGCCCAGGCTTTCCCTGGCATCTGTTGCTGGCCTCCAAAGCGGAACTGGGCTGGGCCTGGCAACCTCCAGCCCCCTGCCATGCCCAGGGTTGCCCTGGCAACTGTTGCTAGCCCCCAAAGCGGAAGTGGGCGGGGCCTGGCGCCCTCCAGCCCCCTGCCATGCCCAGGCTTGCCCTGTCAACTGTTGCTGGGCCCCAAAGCGGAAGTGGGCGGGGCCTGGCGCCCTCCAGCCCCCTGCCATGCCCAGGCTTGCCCTGGCAACTGTTGCTGGGCCCCAAAGCGGAAGTGGGCGGGGTCAGGCGCCCTCAAGCCCCCTGCCATGCCCAGGGTTGCCCTGGCAACTGTTGCTGGCCTCCAAAGCGGATGTGGGAGGGGTCTAGCGCCATCCAGCATCCTGCTATGCCCTGGGTTGCCCTGGCAACTGTTGCTGGCCTCCAAAGCGGATGCGGGCTGGGCCTGGCGCCCTCAAGCCCCCTGCCATGCCCAGGGTTGCCCTGGCAACTGTTGCTGGCCTCCAAAGCGGATGTGGGCGGGGCCTGGCACCCTCCAGCCCCCTGCCATGCCCAGCCATGCCCAGGCTTGCCCTGGCAACTGTTGCTGGGCCCCAAAGCGGAAGTGGGTGGGGCCTGGCGCCCTCCAGCCCCCTGCCATGCCCAACCATGCCCAGGCTTGCCCTGGCATCTGTTGCTGGCCTCCAAAGCGGAACTGGGCTGGGCCTGGCAACCTCCAGCCTCCTGCCATGCCCAATCTTGCCCTGGCAACTGTTGCTGGGCCCCAAAGCGGAAGTGGGCGGGGCCTGGCACCCTCCAGCCCCCTGCCATGCCCAGGGTTGCCCTGGCAACTGTTGCTGGCCCCCAAAGCGGAAGTGGGCGGGGCCAGGCGCCCTCAAGCCCCCTACCATGCCCAGGGTTGCCCTTGCAACTGTTGCTGGCCCCCAAAGCGGAAGTGGGCGGAGCCAGGCGCCCTCAAGCCCCCTGCCATGCCCAGGGTTGCCCTGGCAACTGTTGCTGGCCTCCAAAGCGGATGTGGGCGGGGCCTGGCACCCTCCAGCCCCCTACCATGCCCAGATATGCACAGGCTAGCCTTGGCAACTTTTGCTGGGCCCCAAAGCGGAAGTGGGCGGGGCCTGGCGCCCTCCAGCCCCCTGCCATGCCCAACCATGCCCAGGCTTGCCCTGGCATCTGTTGCTGGCCTCCAAAGCGGAAGTGGGCTGAGCCTGGCAACCTCCAGCTCCCTGCCATGCCCAGGGTTGCCCTGGCAACTGTTGCTGGCCCCCAAAGCGGTAGTGGGAAGGGCCAGGCGCCCTCAAGCACCCTGCCATGCCCAGGGTTGCCCTGGCAACTGTTGCTGGCCTCCAAAGCGGAAGTGGGCGGAGCCTGGCGCCCTCCAGCCCCCTGCCATGCCCAGCCATGCCCAGGCTTTCCCTGGCAACTGTTGCTGGGCCCCAAAGCGGAAGTGGGCGGGGCCTGGAGCCCTCCAGCCCCCTGCCATGCCCAGGCTTGCCCTGGCACCTGTTGCTGGGCCCAAAAGCGGAAGTGGGCGGTATCTGGCGAACTGCAGCCCCCTGCCATGCCCAGGCTTGCCATGGAAACTGTTGCTGGGCCCCAAAGCGGAAGTGGGCGGGGCCAGGCGCCCTCAAGCCCCCTGCCATGCCCAGGGTTGCCCTGGCAACTGTTGCTGGCCTCCAAAGCGGAAGTGGGCGGAGCCTGGCGCCCTCCAGCCCCCTGCCATGCCCAGCCATGCCCAGGCTTGCCCTGATACCTGTTGCTGGGCCCAAAAGCGGAAGTGGGCGGGGTCTGGCGAACTGCAGCCCCCTGCCATGCCCAGGCTTGCCCTGGAAACTGTTGCTGGGCCCCAAAGTGGAAGTGGGCGGGCAGCCCCCTGCCATGCCCAGGCTTGCCCTGGCAACTGTTGCTGGGCCCCAAATCGGAAGTGGGCGGGGTCAGGCGCCCTCAAGCCCCCTGCCATGCCCAGGGTTGCCCTGGCAACTGTTGCTGGCCTCCAAAGCGGATGTGGGCGGGGTCTGGCGCCATCCAGCATCCTGCTATGCCCTAGGTTGCCCTGGCAACTGTTGCTGGCCCCTAAAGCGGAAGTGGGCGGGGCCTGGCGCCCTTCAGCCCCCAGCCATGCCCAGGCTTGCCCTGGCAACTGTTTCTGGGCCCCAAAGCGGAAGTGGGCGGGGGCTGGCGCCCTCCAGCCCCCTGCCATGCCCAATCTTACCCAGGCAACTGTTGCTGGGCCCCAAAGCGGAAGTGGGCGGGGTCTCGCACCCTCCAGCCCCCTGCCATGCCCAGGGTTGCCCTGGCAACTGTTGCTGGCCCCCAAAGCGGAAGTGGGCGGGGCCAGGCGCCCTCAAGCCCCCTACCATGCCTAGGGTTGCCCTTGCAACTGTTGCTGGCCCCCAAAGCGGAAGTGGGCGGGGCCAGACGCCCTCAAGTGCCCTGCCATGCCCAGGGTTGCCCTGGCAACTGTTGCTGGCCTCCAAAGCAGATATGGGCGGGGCCTGTCACCCTCCAGCCCCCTGCCATGCCCAGCCATGCCCAGGCTTGCCCTGGCAACTGTTGCTGGGCCCCAAAGCGGAAGTGGGCGAAGCCTGGCGCCCTCCAGCACCCTGCCATGCCCAGGCTTGCCCTGGCAACTGTTGCTGGGCCCCAAAGCGGAAGTGGGCGGGGTCAGGCGCCCTCAAGCCCCCTGCCATGCCCAGGGTTGCCCTGGCAACTGTTGCTGGCCCCCAAAGCGGTAGTGGGAAGGGCCAGGCGCCCTCAAGCACCCTGCCATGCCCAGGGTTGCCCTGGCAACAGTTGCTGGCCTCCAAAGCGGAAGTGGGCGGAGCCTGGCGCCCTCCAGCCCCCTGCCATGCCCAGCCATGCCCAGGCTTGCCCTGGCAACTGTTGCTGGGCCCCAAAGCGGAAGTGGGCGGGGCCTGGCGCCCTCCAGCCCCCTGCCATGCCCAGGCTTGCCCTGGCACCTGTTGCTGGGCCCAAAAGCGGAAGTGGGCGGGATCTGGCGAACTGCAGCCCCCTGCCATGCCCAGGCTTGCCCTGGAAACTGTTGCTGGGCCCCAAAGCGGAAGTGGGCGGGGCCTGGCGCCCTCCAGCCCCCTGCCATGCCCAGGCTTGCCCTGGCAACTTTTACTGGGCCCCAAAGCGGAAGCGGGCGGGGTCAGGCACCCTCAAGCCCCCTGCCATGCCCAGGGTTACCATGGCAACTGTTGCTGGCCTCCAAAGCGGATGTGGGCGGGGTCTGGCGCCATCCAGCATCCTGCTATGCCCTGGGTTGCCCTGGCAACTGTTGCTGGCCCCCAAAGCGGAAGTGGGCGGGGCCTGGCGCCCTTCAGCCCCCAGCCATGCCCACGCTTGCCCTGGCAACTGTTGCTGGGCCCCAAAGCGGAAGTGGGAAGGGCCTGGCGCCCTCCAGCCCCCTGCCATGCCCAGGCTTGCCCTGGCAACTGTTGCTGGGCCCCAAAGCGGATGTGGGAGGGGTCTAGCGCCATCCAGCATCCTGCTATGCCCTGGGTTGCCCTGGCAACTGTTGCTGGCCTCCAAAGCGGATGCGGGCTGGGCCTGGCGTCCTCAAGCCCCCTGCCATGCCCAGGGTTGCCCTGGCAACTGTTGCTGGCCTCCAAAGCGGATGTGGGCGGGGCCTGGCACCCTCCAGCCCCCTGCCATGCCCAGCCATGCCCAGGCTTGCCCTGGCAACTGTTGCTGGGCCCCAAAGCGGAAGTGGGTGGGGCCTGGCGCCCTCCAGCCCCCTGCCATGCCCAACCATGCCCAGGCTTGCCCTGGCATCTGTTGCTGGCCTCCAAAGCGGAACTGGGCTGGGCCTGGCAACATCCAGCCTCCTGCCATGCCCAATCTTGCCCTGGCAACTGTTGCTGGGCCCCAAAGCGGAAGTGGGCGGGGCCTGGCACCCTCCAGCCCCCTGCCATGCCCAGGGTTGCCCTGGCAACTGTTGCTGGCCCCCAAAGCGGAAGTGGGCGGGGCCAGGCGCCCTCAAGCCCCCTACCATGCCCAGGGTTGCCCTTGCAACTGTTGCTGGCCCCCAAAGCGGAAGTGGGCGGAGCCAGGCGCCCTCAAGCCCCCTGCCATGCCCAGGGTTGCCCTGGCAACTGTTGCTGGCCTCCAAAGCGGATGTGGGCGGGGCCTGGCACCCTCCAGCCCCCTGCCATGCCCAGCCATGCCCAGGCTTGCCTTGGCAACTTTTGCTGGGCCCCAAAGCGGAAGTGGGCGGGGCCTGGCGCCCTCCAGCCCCCTGCCATGCCCAACCATGCCCAGGCTTGCCCTGGCATCTGTTGCTGGCCTCCAAAGCGGAAGTGGGCTGAGCCTGGCAACCTCCAGCTCCCTGCCATGCCCAGGGTTGCCCTGGCAACTGTTGCTGGCCCCCAAAGCGGTAGTGGGAAGGGCCAGGCGCCCTCAAGCACCCTGCCATGCCCAGGGTTGCCCTGGCAACTGTTGCTGGCCTCCAAAGCGGAAGTGGGCGGAGCCTGGTGCCCTCCAGCCCCCTGCCATGCCCAGCCATGCCCAGGCTTGCCCTGATACCTGTTGCTGGGCCCAAAAGCGGAAGTGGGCGGGGTCTGGCGAACTGCAGCCCCCTGCCATGCCCAGGCTTGCCCTGGAAACTGTTGCTGGGCCCCAAAGTGGAAGTGGGCGGGCAGCCCCCTGCCATGCCCAGGCTTGCCCTGGCAACTGTTGCTGGGCCCCAAATCGGAAGTGGGCGGGGTCAGGCGCCCTCAAGCCCCCTGCCATGCCCAGGGTTGCCCTGGCAACTGTTGCTGGCCTCCAAAGCGGATGTGGGCGGGGTCTGGCGCCATCCAGCATCCTGCTATGGCCTAGTTGCCCTGGCAACTGTTGCTGGCCCCTAAAGCGGAAGTGGGCGGGGCCTGGCGCCCTTCAGCCCCCAGCCATGCCCAGGCTTGCCCTGGCAACTGTTTCTGGGCCCCAAAGCGGAAGTGGGCGGGGCCTGGCGCCCTCCAGCCCCCTGCCATGCCCAATCTTACCCAGGCAACTGTTGCTGGGCCCCAAAGCGGAAGTAGGCGGGGTCTCGCACCCTCCAGCCCCCTGCCATGCTCAGGGTTGCCCTGGCAACTGTTGCTGGCCCCCAAAGCGGAAGTGGGCGGGGCCAGGCGCCCTCAAGCCCCCTACCATGCCTAGGGTTGCCCTTGCAACTGTTGCTGGCCCCCAAAGCGGAAGTGGGCGGGGCCAGACGCCCTCAAGCCCCCTGCCATGCCCAGGGTTGCCCTGGCAACTGTTGCTGGCCTCCAAAGCAGATATGGGCGGGGCCTGGCACCCTCCAGCCCCCTGCCATGCCCAGCCATGCCCAGGCTTGCCCTGGCAACTGTTGCTGGGCCCCAAAGCGGAAGTGGGCGGGGCCTGGCGCCCTCCAGCACCCTGCCATGCCCAGGCTTGCCCTGGCAACTGTTGCTGGGCCCCAAAGCGGAAGTGGGCGGGGTCAGGCGCCCTCAAGCCCCCTGCCATGCCCAGGGTTGCCCTGGCAACTGTTGCTGGCCCCCAAAGCGGTAGTGGGAAGGGCCAGGCGCCCTCAAGCACCCTGCCATGCCCAGGGTTGCCCTGGCAACTGTTGCTGGCCTCCAAAGCGGAAGTGGGCGGAGCCTGGCGCCCTCCAGCCCCCTGCCATGCCCAGCCATGCCCAGGCTTGCCCTGGCAACTGTTGCTGGGCCCCAAAGCGGAAGTGGGCGGGGCCTGGCGCCCTCCAGCCCCCTGCCATGCCCAGGCTTGCCCTGGCACCTGTTGCTGGGCCCAAAAGCGGAAGTGGGCGGGATCTGGCGAACTGCAGCCCCCTGCCATGCCCAGGCTTGCCCTGGAAACTAGGAGAACAAGGAAAGAAAAGAATTTGTCCTGGTGTGGTGCACCAACAAGAAATTTTGTACATAAAACTTAGCTTTTATTTATTTATATTAGAAGAAAGCGAAAAATTATTAAAAAACACAGATAGACAGACAAAAGACAATAAAGTGTGTTAAAAACTTAACACGTGCGGGCGTGTTGTGTGTGCTTAAACCGTACGTATGTATTATTCAACTGTCAGACAGGCTCCGTTTTAATTCAATCTGGGAATTTATAAGATTCCCTTGTACAGGCACAGTTATTGGCTAAACAGCTCTATGGTACTGTGTTCTTCAGTTCAGGTAACAGTTGGCAACAGTTTATACAGATTGTATCGAGTGTATCAATTAACCCAGATTGGTTACACTACAATAGGCTCTGTTCTACTGAAATGTCCTCAAGCCTGAGGATTGATTATACAATATTGGTCTGTGGCTTCACACAATCTAAGATAAATATAGGGGATTTGTAATTATATTTTATTCCCTCCTATTTCCATGAATCCTGCTCTCAGGCAGATATTTGTGTGCCAGACCTGTGGGAGACAGACTAACCAGTGTGTGGTCAGGTTACTGCAGCAGATATGAGTTCTCTGCTCGTACCCTCCTGCCACAAATGGTTAGATTGTAATGTCCCCACTTAAATACAACCAATTACAGTATGCCTATGTGGTGATATACACAGACTGAGTATTGCAGTGTATAGGTTCTGCAATAGTCAGAGTGGCTGTTGCTGTGAGCAATATATGAAGCAGAGCACTATGCAGAATACTCTAAGTTCCCACTAGGTGCATACAAATAGTTAACGTTTCTGCTGGCACAGAGCCAGACTGATAACAGGTCACCCAGAGCCCTGAGAAGGGCTAGCGTCGGAGTAACTGTCACTGAGCAGTTCTCACTGCGTGCATACAGATAAGGAGTTTAAACAGTCTACGTTACTGCTGGCAGAGAGCCAGACTAATCACAGCTATTACACGCAGAGCCCTGAGAAGGGCTAGCGTCAGAGCATCAGTCACTAAACAGTATAGAGATGAGGACACGGAGCACACAGCTAGTAGCGCCCGCACGGCTAGAGTTGCCAAGCACGCGCTTTCGCTTATCAGCTTTGTCAAGGCAAGCCGTTCTGATGTACCTGGAAGGTTTAAATCAGTATGCAGTGACGGGGAATGGCCAATAGGATCTATCCTGCTGATAGTCCCTCCCCTTGTAAGTATTATGATTCGTGGAGCTTACCAACACCCCTCTTTGTCATAAGATTGGCAGATGGCTGATAGTTTCCCCTGCCTTGCGTATCTCTCTGTTTTTACTGTGTTATTATACACATATTATCTCGCAAAGAATCAAGTCTAAGGAACACATTCTGATATATATTAGTTATTGACAGACATTACACCTAAATCTTGAACTAGAAGATCTTAGAGTTTATCTGCTTAAAACAAACTGTGATTGAACATCACTATGGTTATACAGTATATGTGCATATTCCATGTTTTCACGTGGAGTATACTTCAAATGAACATAATGTTTTTTGTATGTTGCCACTATCAATTAAGTGGTGTTAGGATCATCAGTTTGATATTAAATAAGGTTTATTTAATTTTGCGTATTTGCATTATTAAAGAGTGATCATATAGATATGATGCTACAAAAATGCATCATACTACTATGCAGAGACTGTGGAAGAAAGGGAATGTGAGATTATGTGTACACAATTACATGTTTTTCGCATGGAATATAGGTCAGCAATCATTGATTGGTTTGTGACCACTGTCGACATTGGTGTCGACAGTATGATAATAATATCATTAAGAGGCGTCCTTGTGTCATAAAGAGGTGATAATACAAATACTAAATCTTGAACTGGAAAGATCTTGGAGCTTATGGGCTAGGTCAAACTGTGATTGATCATAAATGAGGTTTTATGTGTGCATATTCCATGTTTACATGGAGTATAGATCTAATGTCCCTAATATCGTTTGTATGTTGCCACTGTCAATTAAGTGGCGTTAAGGTCGGCAGTTTGATATTGAATAAGGTTTATTTTATTTTGCGTCTTTGCATTATTGAAGAGTGATTATATACTTGAGGTGCTACAGAAATGTATCATACTAACATACAGAGACTGTGGAGGAACGAGAATGTGAGGTTATGTGTGTATAATTGTATGTTTTTTTCTAGAATATAGTTCGATAATCATTGATTGGTTTGTGACCACTGTCGACATTGGTGTCAACAGTTTAATAATAATTTCATTGTAAGGCATCCTTGTGTCATTAGGGGGTGATAATACAAATACAAAGTGCTCCTGAGGTATAGTGTGTCAAAAGATAGATACAGATGTGTGGGGGACAGTAAATGTCAAAAAATAAGGATGATAGTTGAATATGGTATGTGTCCTCATATATACACATATGACAACTGGGGATGTGTGGATGTGCAAAAAAACACAAATGAAAGCCAAGTGAATACAAAAATGTGCCAAAGATCAAAAGAGGGGAGGGGTGGAGGATAATTGGAGGGATGGGATTCAAGATCCCACGAGTGAGATGCTACGATTTAAGCATCATGAGTGCAAACGTGAGTATGTAGTGACGGACCACGTCCTGTGTTTAAATATGAATGGATACAACAGTTGTTCTGAAACTCAGATTAGTTCATATACACAGTATGGTTTCATTGTTTGATGTCGAGCGGATATTTGATCTCATCATGGTATCATGGGTTTGAAAAACCCTCAGGCATAGGTTTCTAGGTGTAAATTCTATATCAACAAATCCAATGGTGTGTAATGGTCACGTTCATGATCTGAGTATTACTTTTTATTTTTTATTTTTACTTTGCACTTTGTATCTTATAGTTTGTTCTTCTCTGTCTGAAATTAACCAGATACTTGTACAGGTAGATACGGGGGTAAGGTGCTGTAATGTCCTCTCATAAATTGGAATGAGGAGAGGAGTAAGCAAGAGGGGAAAAGGGGCAAAAAAAAAAAAAAGGGGGGGGGGGCATATGACTCAAGGGAGAGAAAGGGCAAGACAAAGGTCAGGTAGGGTTGCACCACTAAAGGTTAAGCTGAATTATAGAAAGGGTGCAAAGCTATTCTCTTCATTCAGACCATTGGGTGTCATACTATCCAAAAGGAATATGAACTTAGTTTCCTGTTGCAGTAATGTTTTGTCCAGGTTGCCTTTCCTGATGCCCATGTTCACATGGAGCATACCATAGGCTTGTAGACCCTTGGAACTGCCTTGGTGATATTTTAAAAAATGTTTAGCAATGGGTGTCAGGATTTTCATATTTTGTTTGTCCCTTGTGGCATTCCGGATACTTGTCAAATGCTCCAAAATCCTCTGTTTAAGTGGTCTTTTTGTCTTCCCGATGTATGTTCTTTTACAGGGACATGTCAGGTTATACACTACACCTACGGTGTCACAGGTAATGTAGTCCTTGATGGTCCATTTTTTACCAAATTTATCGTAGAATTCGGTTGTGGTTATCATGACGGAGCAGGCCTTACAGTGACCACATTTGTGAGATCCCTTTCTTCTTGTCTGGGTTTTGGTGTCAATTCTGTCCAGATGACTTCGAACCAGTGTGTCTCTTAGATTGTTGCTGCGTCTCCAACTAATTTGTATCCGATCTTGCAGTATACTATTGAGATCTTTATCTGTTTTTAGGACCTTCATATGCGTGTTGAGGATATCACGAATGTGTTTCCACTCGGGACAGTAAGTGCCAATGAATCTAACAGTATCATTGGCTTCTGCCACATTGAGGTTCTTTTTCTTGGGAACCAGGAGCTCTTCTCTGGTACGTTTCTTTGCCTCTTTAGTGGCGCTCTTGATTTGGCGCTTACTGTACCCCCTGCACTGTAATCTTTGTCCCAGTTCCTTGGCCCTGAGGTCAAAGGTTTCTGTCCTGGAACAGTTCCTCTTTGTTCTGAGGAATTCTCCCTTGGGTAACCCCTTCTTTACTGCCGGAAAATGGGAGCTATCATGGTGCAGAATAGAATTGGTGGATGTCTTCTTCCTAAACATGTCACTAGATATCGAGCCATCCCTTTCAATCGTGAGTTTCAGATCAAGGTAAGTGATGTTACTCTGGCTCATATCATAGGTGAGTCTCAGATTGAGGTCATTAGAGTTCAAGATGTCAATGAATTCTATGAAAAGGTTATTGTGACCCTCCCAAATAATCAGGAGGTCATCAATATACCTAAGCCAGAGAAGTATATGAATCGTATACTTTTCATTAGACTCGCAAAAGACTCGCTCTCGTTCCCACCATCCCAGGTACAGGTTCGCATACGTGGGGGCACAAGCGCTCCCCATCGCAGTCCCCTGTACCTGGAGGTAGAACCTCTCATTGCAGACAAAGAAATTTTTCGTAAGAACAAACTGTAATAGTCTCACAATGAGCTTATTGAGAGGATTGTCACGTTCCATACTCAGGAAGTACTTGACAGCAGAGATCCCATTTTTGTGAATGATGCTAGTGTAGAGGCTCTCTACGTCACACGTTATGAGCCAACATTCCTTGTCTAGCACAATGTCCTGGATTTTATTCAAAACATCCATAGTATCTCGTACAAAGGATGGAAGTGTATACACAAATTTTCTTAGATGGTAATCAATGAATTTACTGGCATTCTCAGTTAGGCTCCCAATTCCCGAGACAATCGGTCTTCCGGGTGGGTAGGTTTCACTCTTATGCACTTTAGGTAGAAGGTATAGGGTTGATACCCTAGGTTCTTCTGTTCGTAAGAAAGTGTGCTGTGATTTAGTGATTGTACCATCTCGGATTGCTTCGGAGAGAATGCCATTGTAGATCTCCAGATAGTTACTCATGGGGTTGAAGGTCAATCTTTTATAGCATGATTGGTCATTCAATTGTCTCTCCAGTTCATGTATATATTTTGTTCTTGACCAAAGTACGATATTGCCCCCTTTGTCCGATGGTTTGACGATGGTATCGTCCCATTTGTGGATCTCATTTAGTGCCTGTCTTTCATCTTTAGTGATGTTATCGTTGCAGTGCAAAGTACATTTATTCCTCTCAAGTTGATCCAGATCACGGCTTACTAAATCTAGGAAGATTTTCACTTGTGGACATATGTTAAGGTCAGGGTAGTATTGTGATTTTTTCTTTAGCGATGTCGTGCTTGTTGGTTCGCTCGCAATAGCTTGGAAAGGTGTATTAGACAGGTTCTCATCTGACAGTTCTTCTAGCTCCAAGATGGCCTGCAGATCTTCTCTAGAAAAGTAGTCAGTGATATTCATTTGGTTAGGAATGTCAGGGGCTGCCCCAAGGTCACATTGAATATGTTCATTGAGTGGGGTTTCTTTTTGATGGAAGATCTTTTTGAGGATGAGTTTGCGTCCAAAGAGATTGATGTCTTTTTCGATGTCAAATCGATTGAAGGATTGTGTCGGGCTAAAAGATAGGCCTTTGCTCAATATTGATTGTTGTGAGGGTGTGAGTACATGATCAGTCAGATTTATAATTCTCAAAGGATCATGTTCAGTTAATATCTGAGCCTTCTCTGGTCTCTGTTTTCCTCCCTCCAATCTCTTTGAGTTCTTTTTCTTCTTCCCCCTTCTGATCTTCCGGAAAATCTTCCTATATTGTTCCGTGTTTCCTTGGGAGTGACCCCTAAAAAATCAACCGGATTTCTACGGATTAGACTCTGTTCTTGTCCTGACTCATTCTCAGAGGAATCTACATCCGATGTTGTGTAATGCAAGTTCGTGGAGTGCTGAGGTTTCCTCCTCACATTGCTCCATCTGTATACATTATTGGATGTGAAATCCTGTATGTCTCTCTGTAGTTTCCCCTTTTTTCTACTTATGATTTCTTTTTCCATATTGTCAATTTCAGCTTTATATCTCATATAGGTCTTTTGGAATTTTTCCAGCCCCTCAAAATCCTTAAGTTTAGTGCTCAGGTGAGCTATATCTTTGTTGCATCGCTCTAACATAATCTCCTCATGTTTGGTGAGTATGTTAATTAGTTTCAGGGAGCAGTTGGTCAGTGTCTGTTCCCATTCTAATTTAAGGTTGTCTGAGGCCAATTCAAAGGAAGGGAAGACTCGGGGACGTAAGCCCCTTGGAGTGACACGTTGTTTAGTATAGCTATCAAATGTAGCTTTGTTCCAAAAGGATTTGGTTTGTTTGATCAGGTTATACTTCAGAGAGTTGAGATCATTGATCCAATCATCCTTGGTCTGGATTTGTGAGATATCCCCCGCAAGAAGGGTATCACTACAATTTTTTAGCTTAGTTTGTCTGTCAGTTAAATCTTGGCTTAAACTAAAGTTAGTTGGCATGGGTGTTGTGGACTCAGAATTGGCCATATTTGGATTCATGTTGGTTCCAGTCAATCAGAACGCTTAGAAAGAAAATTCTATCGATAATTTTGAATGTGCCACTGGTCTGTGCTGATTGCAAAAAAACAGAATGTGAAACAGGTTCACTCGTTATAGGGACGTACAGGTTGGGTGCAATCGCACAAGACTCATGGATTGGGATAAGAAAGTTTTTATCTGAGCGGCCCCCTTATATCTTAGTGTGCAGACCTTTATAAGGAAGATATACTATAGGGGTGTGCTACCACTGACAAATGTATTTTATTCAAGGAGAACAAGGAAAGAAAAGAATTTGTCCTGGTGTGGTGCACCAACAAGAAATTTTGTACATAAAACTTAGCTTTTATTTATTTATATTAGAAGAAAGCGAAAAATTATTAAAAAACACAGATAGACAGACAAAAGACAATAAAGTGTGTTAAAAACTTAACACGTGCGGGCGTGTTGTGTGTGCTTAAACCGTACGTATGTATTATTCAACTGTCAGACAGGCTCCGTTTTAATTCAATCTGGGAATTTATAAGATTCCCTTGTACAGGCACAGTTATTGGCTAAACAGCTCTATGGTACTGTGTTCTTCAGTTCAGGTAACAGTTGGCAACAGTTTATACAGATTGTATCGAGTGTATCAATTAACCCAGATTGGTTACACTACAATAGGCTCTGTTCTACTGAAATGTCCTCAAGCCTGAGGATTGATTATACAATATTGGTCTGTGGCTTCACACAATCTAAGATAAATATAGGGGATTTGTAATTATATTTTATTCCCTCCTATTTCCATGAATCCTGCTCTCAGGCAGATATTTGTGTGCCAGACCTGTGGGAGACAGACTAACCAGTGTGTGGTCAGGTTACTGCAGCAGATATGAGTTCTCTGCTCGTACCCTCCTGCCACAAATGGTTAGATTGTAATGTCCCCACTTAAATACAACCAATTACAGTATGCCTATGTGGTGATATACACAGACTGAGTATTGCAGTGTATAGGTTCTGCAATAGTCAGAGTGGCTGTTGCTGTGAGCAATATATGAAGCAGAGCACTATGCAGAATACTCTAAGTTCCCACTAGGTGCATACAAATAGTTAACGTTTCTGCTGGCACAGAGCCAGACTGATAACAGGTCACCCAGAGCCCTGAGAAGGGCTAGCGTCGGAGTAACTGTCACTGAGCAGTTCTCACTGCGTGCATACAGATAAGGAGTTTAAACAGTCTACGTTACTGCTGGCAGAGAGCCAGACTAATCACAGCTATTACACGCAGAGCCCTGAGAAGGGCTAGCGTCAGAGCATCAGTCACTAAACAGTATAGAGATGAGGACACGGAGCACACAGCTAGTAGCGCCCGCACGGCTAGAGTTGCCAAGCACGCGCTTTCGCTTATCAGCTTTGTCAAGGCAAGCCGTTCTGATGTACCTGGAAGGTTTAAATCAGTATGCAGTGACAGGGAATGGCCAATAGGATCTATCCTGCTGATAGTCCCTCCCCTTGTAAGTATTATGATTCGTGGAGCTTACCAACACCCCTCTTTGTCATAAGATTGGCAGATGGCTGATAGTTTCCCCTGCCTTGCGTATCTCTCTGTTTTTACTGTGTTATTATACACATATTATCTCGCAAAGAATCAAGTCTAAGGAACACATTCTGATATATATTAGTTATTGACAGACATTACACCTAAATCTTGAACTAGAAGATCTTAGAGTTTATCTGCTTAAAACAAACTGTGATTGAACATCACTATGGTTATACAGTATATGTGCATATTCCATGTTTTCACGTGGAGTATACTTCAAATGAACATAATGTTTTTTGTATGTTGCCACTATCAATTAAGTGGTGTTAGGATCATCAGTTTGATATTAAATAAGGTTTATTTAATTTTGCGTATTTGCATTATTAAAGAGTGATCATATAGATATGATGCTACAAAAATGCATCATACTACTATGCAGAGACTGTGGAAGAAAGGGAATGTGAGATTATGTGTACACAATTACATGTTTTTCGCATGGAATATAGGTCAGCAATCATTGATTGGTTTGTGACCACTGTCGACATTGGTGTCGACAGTATGATAATAATATTATTAAGAGGCGTCCTTGTGTCATAAAGAGGTGATAATACAAATACTAAATCTTGAACTGGAAAGATCTTGGAGCTTATGGGCTAGGTCAAACTGTGATTGATCATAAATGAGGTTTTATGTGTGCATATTCCATGTTTACATGGAGTATAGATCTAATGTCCCTAATATCGTTTGTATGTTGCCACTGTCAATTAAGTGGCGTTAAGGATTTTGAGGGGCTGGAAAAATTCCAAAAGACCTATATGAGATATAAAGCTGAAATTGACAATATGGAAAAAGAAATCATAAGTAGAAAAAAGGGGAAACTACAGAGAGACATACAGGATTTCACATCCAATAATGTATACAGATGGAGCAATGTGAGGAGGAAACCTCAGCACTCCACGAACTTGCATTACACAACATCGGATGTAGATTCCTCTGAGAATGAGTCAGGACAAGAACAGAGTCTAATCCGTAGAAATCCGGTTGATTTTTTAGGGGTCACTCCCAAGGAAACACGGAACAATATAGGAAGATTTTCCGGAAGATCAGAAGGGGGAAGAAGAAAAAGAACTCAAAGAGATTGGAGGGAGGAAAACAGAGACCAGAGAAGGCTCAGATATTAACGGAACATGATCCTTTGAGAATTATAAATCTGACTGATCATGTACTCACACCCTCACAACAATCAATATTGAGCAAAGGCCTATCTTTTAGCCCGACACAATCCTTCAATCGATTTGACATCGAAAAAGACATCAATCTCTTTGGACGCAAACTCATCCTCAAAAAGATCTTCCATCAAAAAGAAACCCCACTCAATGAACATATTCAATGTGACCTTGGGGCAGCCCCTGACATTCCTAACCAAATGAATATCACTGACTACTTTTCTAGAGAAGATCTGCAGGCCATCTTGGAGCTAGAAGAACTGTCAGATGAGAACCTGTCTAATACACCTTTCCAAGCTATTGCGAGCGAACCAACAAGCACGACATCGCTAAAGAAAAAATCACAATACTACCCTGACCTTAACATATGTCCACAAGTGAAAATCTTCCTAGATTTAGTAAGCCGTGATCTGGATCAACTTGAGAGGAATAAATGTACTTTGCACTGCAACGATAACATCACTAAAGATGAAAGACAGGCACTAAATGAGATCCACAAATGGGACGATACCATCGTCAAACCATCGGACAAAGGGGGCAATATCGTACTTTGGTCAAGAACAAAATATATACATGAACTGGAGAGACAATTGAATGACCAATCATGCTATAAAAGATTGACCTTCAACCCCATGAGTAACTATCTGGAGATCTACAATGGCATTCTCTCCGAAGCAATCCGAGATGGTACAATCACTAAATCACAGCACACTTTCTTACGAACAGAAGAACCTAGGGTATCAACCCTATACCTTCTACCTAAAGTGCATAAGAGTGAAACCTACCCACCCGGAAGACCGATTGTCTCGGGAATTGGGAGCCTAACTGAGAATGCCAGTAAATTCATTGATTACCATCTAAGAAAATTTGTGTATACACTTCCATCCTTTGTACGAGATACTATGGATGTTTTGAATAAAATCCAGGACATTGTGCTAGACAAGGAATGTTGGCTCATAACGTGTGACGTAGAGAGCCTCTACACTAGCATCATTCACAAAAATGGGATCTCTGCTGTCAAGTACTTCCTGAGTATGGAACGTGACAATCCTCTCAATAAGCTCATTGTGAGACTATTACAGTTTGTTCTTACGAAAAATTTCTTTGTCTGCAATGAGAGGTTCTACCTCCAGGTACAGGGGACTGCGATGGGGAGCGCTTGTGCCCCCACGTATGCGAACCTGTACCTGGGATGGTGGGAACGAGAGCGAGTCTTTTGCGAGTCTAATGAAAAGTATACGATCCATATACTTCTCTGGCTTAGGTATATTGATGACCTCCTGATTATTTGGGAGGGTCACAATAACCTTTTCATAGAATTCATTGACATCTTGAACTCTAATGACCTCAATCTGAGACTCACCTATGATATGAGCCAGAGTAACATCACTTACCTTGATCTGAAACTCACGATTGAAAGGGATGGCTCGATATCTAGTGACATGTTTAGGAAGAAGACATCCACCAATTCTATTCTGCACCATGATAGCTCCCATTTTCCGGCAGTAAAGAAGGGGTTACCCAAGGGAGAATTCCTCAGAACAAAGAGGAACTGTTCCAGGACAGAAACCTTTGACCTCAGGGCCAAGGAACTGGGACAAAGATTACAGTGCAGGGGGTACAGTAAGCGCCAAATCAAGAGCGCCACTAAAGAGGCAAAGAAACGTACCAGAGAAGAGCTCCTGGTTCCCAAGAAAAAGAACCTCAATGTGGCAGAAGCCAATGATACTGTTAGATTCATTGGCACTTACTGTCCCGAGTGGAAACACATTCGTGATATCCTCAACACGCATATGAAGGTCCTAAAAACAGATAAAGATCTCAATAGTATACTGCAAGATCGGATACAAATTAGTTGGAGACGCAGCAACAATCTAAGAGACACACTGGTTCGAAGTCATCTGGACAGAATTGACACCAAAACCCAGACAAGAAGAAAGGGATCTCACAAATGTGGTCACTGTAAGGCCTGCTCCGTCATGATAACCACAACCGAATTCTACGATAAATTTGGTAAAAAATGGACCATCAAGGACTACATTACCTGTGACACCGTAGGTGTAGTGTATAACCTGACATGTCCCTGTAAAAGAACATACATCGGGAAGACAAAAAGACCACTTAAACAGAGGATTTTGGAGCATTTGACAAGTATCCGGAATGCCACAAGGGACAAACAAAATATGAAAATCCTGACACCCATTGCTAAACATTTTTTAAAATATCACCAAGGCAGTTCCAAGGGTCTACAAGCCTATGGTATGCTCCATGTGAACATGGGCATCAGGAAAGGCAACCTGGACAAAACATTACTGCAACAGGAAACTAAGTTCATATTCCTTTTGGATAGTATGACACCCAATGGTCTGAATGAAGAGAATAGCTTTGCACCCTTTCTATAATTCAGCTTAACCTTTAGTGGTGCAACCCTACCTGACCTTTGTCTTGCCCTTTCTCTCCCTTGAGTCATATGCCCCCCCCCCCTTTTTTTTTTTTTTTTTTTTTTTTTTGCCCCTTTTCCCCTCTTGCTTACTCCTCTCCTCATTCCAATTTATGAGAGGACATTACAGCACCTTACCCCCGTATCTACCTGTACAAGTATCTGGTTAATTTCAGACAGAGAAGAACAAACTATAAGATACAAAGTGCAAAGTAAAAATAAAAAATAAAAAGTAATACTCAGATCATGAACGTGACCATTACACACCATTGGATTTGTTGATATAGAATTTACACCTAGAAACCTATGCCTGAGGGTTTTTCAAACCCATGATACCATGATGAGATCAAATATCCGCTCGACATCAAACAATGAAACCATACTGTGTATATGAACTAATCTGAGTTTCAGAACAACTGTTGTATCCATTCATATTTAAACACAGGACGTGGTCCGTCACTACATACTCACGTTTGCACTCATGATGCTTAAATCGTAGCATCTCACTCGTGGGATCTTGAATCCCATCCCTCCAATTATCCTCCACCCCTCCCCTCTTTTGATCTTTGGCACATTTTTGTATTCACTTGGCTTTCATTTGTGTTTTTTTGCACATCCACACATCCCCAGTTGTCATATGTGTATATATGAGGACACATACCATATTCAACTATCATCCTTATTTTTTGACATTTACTGTCCCCCACACATCTGTATCTATCTTTTGACACACTATACCTCAGGAGCACTTTGTATTTGTATTATCACCCCCTAATGACACAAGGATGCCTTACAATGAAATTATTATTAAACTGTTGACACCAATGTCGACAGTGGTCACAAACCAATCAATGATTATCGAACTATATTCTAGAAAAAAACATACAATTATACACACATAACCTCACATTCTCGTTCCTCCACAGTCTCTGTATGTTAGTATGATACATTTCTGTAGCACCTCAAGTATATAATCACTCTTCAATAATGCAAAGACGCAAAATAAAATAAACCTTATTCAATATCAAACTGCCGACCTTAACGCCACTTAATTGACAGTGGCAACATACAAACGATATTAGGGACATTAGATCTATACTCCATGTAAACATGGAATATGCACACATAAAACCTCATTTATGATCAATCACAGTTTGACCTAGCCCATAAGCTCCAAGATCTTTCCAGTTCAAGATTTAGTATTTGTATTATCACCTCTTTATGACACAAGGACGCCTCTTAATGATATTATTATCATACTGTCGACACCAATGTCGACAGTGGTCACAAACCAATCAATGATTGCTGACCTATATTCCATGCGAAAAACATGTAATTGTGTACACATAATCTCACATTCCCTTTCTTCCACAGTCTCTGCATAGTAGTATGATGCATTTTTGTAGCATCATATCTATATGATCACTCTTTAATAATGCAAATACGCAAAATTAAATAAACCTTATTTAATATCAAACTGATGATCCTAACACCACTTAATTGATAGTGGCAACATACAAAAAACATTATGTTCATTTGAAGTATACTCCACGTGAAAACATGGAATATGCACATATACTGTATAACCATAGTGATGTTCAATCACAGTTTGTTTTAAGCAGATAAACTCTAAGATCTTCTAGTTCAAGATTTAGGTGTAATGTCTGTCAATAACTAATATATATCAGAATGTGTTCCTTAGACTTGATTCTTTGCGAGATAATATGTGTATAATAACACAGTAAAAACAGAGAGATACGCAAGGCAGGGGAAACTATCAGCCATCTGCCAATCTTATGACAAAGAGGGGTGTTGGTAAGCTCCACGAATCATAATACTTACAAGGGGAGGGACTATCAGCAGGATAGATCCTATTGGCCATTCCCCGTCACTGCATACTGATTTAAACCTTCCAGGTACATCAGAACGGCTTGCCTTGACAAAGCTGATAAGCGAAAGCGCGTGCTTGGCAACTCTAGCCGTGCGGGCGCTACTAGCTGTGTGCTCCGTGTCCTCATCTCTATACTGTTTAGTGACTGATGCTCTGACGCTAGCCCTTCTCAGGGCTCTGCGTGTAATAGCTGTGATTAGTCTGGCTCTCTGCCAGCAGTAACGTAGACTGTTTAAACTCCTTATCTGTATGCACGCAGTGAGAACTGCTCAGTGACAGTTACTCCGACGCTAGCCCTTCTCAGGGCTCTGGGTGACCTGTTATCAGTCTGGCTCTGTGCCAGCAGAAACGTTAACTATTTGTATGCACCTAGTGGGAACTTAGAGTATTCTGCATAGTGCTCTGCTTCATATATTGCTCACAGCAACAGCCACTCTGACTATTGCAGAACCTATACACTGCAATACTCAGTCTGTGTATATCACCACATAGGCATACTGTAATTGGTTGTATTTAAGTGGGGACATTACAATCTAACCATTTGTGGCAGGAGGGTACGAGCAGAGAACTCATATCTGCTGCAGTAACCTGACCACACACTGGTTAGTCTGTCTCCCACAGGTCTGGCACACAAATATCTGCCTGAGAGCAGGATTCATGGAAATAGGAGGGAATAAAATATAATTACAAATCCCCTATATTTATCTTAGATTGTGTGAAGCCACAGACCAATATTGTATAATCAATCCTCAGGCTTGAGGACATTTCAGTAGAACAGAGCCTATTGTAGTGTAACCAATCTGGGTTAATTGATACACTCGATACAATCTGTATAAACTGTTGCCAACTGTTACCTGAACTGAAGAACACAGTACCATAGAGCTGTTTAGCCAATAACTGTGCCTGTACAAGGGAATCTTATAAATTCCCAGATTGAATTAAAACGGAGCCTGTCTGACAGTTGAATAATACATACGTACGGTTTAAGCACACACAACACGCCCGCACGTGTTAAGTTTTTAACACACTTTATTGTCTTTTGTCTGTCTATCTGTGTTTTTTAATAATTTTTCGCTTTCTTCTAATATAAATAAATAAAAGCTAAGTTTTATGTACAAAATTTCTTGTTGGTGCACCACACCAGGACAAATTCTTTTCTTTCCTTGTTCTCCTTGAATAAAATACATTTGTCAGTGGTAGCACACCCCTATAGTATATCTTCCTTATAAAGGTCTGCACACTAAGATATAAGGGGGCCGCTCAGATAAAAACTTTCTTATCCCAATCCATGAGTCTTGTGCGATTGCACCCAACCTGTATTGCCCTGGAAACTGTTGCTGGGCCCCAAAGCGGAAGTGGGCGGGGCCTGGCACCCTCCAGCCCCCTGCCATGCCCAGGCTTGCCCTGGCAACTGTTACTGGGCCCCAAAGCGGAAGCGGGCGGGGTCAGGCACCCTCAAGCCCCCTGCCATGCCCAGGGTTACCATGGCAACTGTTGCTGGCCTCCAAAGCGGATGTGGGCGGGGTCTGGCGCCATCCAGCATCCTGCTATGCCCTGGGTTGCCCTGGCAACTGTTGCTGGCCCCCAAAGCGGAAGTGGGCGGGGCCTGGCGCCCTTCAGCCCCCAGCCATGCCCACGCTTGCCCTGGCAACTGTTGCTGGGCCCCAAAGCGGAAGTGGGAAGGGCCTGGCGCCCTCCAGCCCCCTGCCATGCCCAGGCTTGCCCTGGCAACTGTTGCTGGGCCCCAAAGCGGAAGTGGGCGGGGTCAGGCGCCCTCAAGCCCCCTGCCATGCCCAGGGTTGCCCTGGCAACTGTTGCTGGCCTCCAAAGCGGATGTGGGAGGGGTCTAGCGCCATCCAGCATCCTGCTATGCCCTGGGTTGCCCTGGCAACTGTTGCTGGCCTCCAAAGCGGATGCGGGCTGGGCCTGGCGCCCTCAAGCCCCCTGCCATGCCCAGGGTTGCCCTGGCAACTGTTGCTGGCCTCCAAAGCGGATGTGGGCGGGGCCTGGCACCCTCCAGCCCCCTGCCATGCCCAGACATGCCCAGGCTTGCCCTGGCAACTGTTGCTGGGCCCCAAAGCGGAAGTGGGTGGGGCCTGGCGCCCTCCAGCCCCCTGCCATGCCCAACCATGCCCAGGCTTGCCCTGGCATCTGTTGCTGGCCTCCAAAGCGGAACTGGGCTGGGCCTGGCAACCTCCAGCCTCCTGCCATGCCCAATCTTGCCCTGGCAACTGTTGCTGGGCCCCAAAGCGGAAGTGGGCGGGGCCTGGCACCCTCCAGCCCCCAGCCATGCCCACGCTTGACCTGGCAACTGTTGCTGGGCCCCAAAGCGGAAGTGGGAAGGGCCTGGCGCCCTCCAGCCCCCTGCCATGCCCAATCTTGCACTGGCAACTGTTGCTGGGCCCCAAAGCGGAAGTGGGCGGGGTCTCGCACCCTCCAGCCCCCTGCCATGCCAAGGGTTGCCCTGGCAACTGTTGCTGGCCCCCAAAGCGGAAGTGGGCGGGGCCAGGCGCCCTCAAGCCCCCTACCATGCCTAGGGTTGCCCTTGCAACTGTTGCTGGCCCCCAAAGCGGAAGTGGGCGGGGCCAGACGCCCTCAAGCCCCCTGCCATGCCCAGGGTTGCCCTGGCAACTGTTGCTGGCCTCCAAAGCAGATATGGGCGGGGCCTGGCACCCTCCAGCCCCCTGCCATGCCCAGCCATGCCCAGGCTTGCCCTGGCAACTGTTGCTGGACCCCAAAGCGGAAGTGGGCGGGGCCTGGCGCCCTCCAGCCCCCTGCCATGCCCAGGCTTGCCCTGGCAACTGTTGCTGGGCCCCAAAGCGGAAGTGGGCGGGGTCAGGCGCCCTCAAGCCCCCTGCCATGCCCAGTGTTGCCCTGGCAACTGTTGCTGGCCTCCAAAGCGGAAGTGGGCGGAGCCTGGCGCCCTCCAGCCCCCTGCCATGCCCAGCCATGCCCAGGCTTGCCCTGGCAACTGTTGCTGGGCCCCAAAGCGGAAGTGGGCGGGGCCTGGCGCCCTCCAGCCCCCTGCCATGCCCAGGCTTGCCCTGGCACCTGTTGCTGGGCCCAAAAGCGGAAGTGGGCGGGATCTGGCGAACTGCAGCCCCCTGCCATGACCAGGCTTGCCCTGGAAACTGTTGCTGGGCCCCAAAGCGGAAGTGGGCGGGGCCTGGCGCCCTCCAGCCCCCTGCCATGCCCAGGCTTGCCCTGGCAACTGTTACTGGGCCCCAAAGCGGAAGCGGGCGGGGTCAGGCACCCTCAAGCCCCCTGCCATGCCCAGGGTTACCATGGCAACTGTTGCTGGCCTCCAAAGCGGATGTGGGCGGGGTCTGGCGCCATCCAGCATCCTGCTATGCCCTGGGTTGCCCTGGCAACTGTTGCTGGCCCCCAAAGCGGAAGTGGGCGGGGCCTGGCGCCCTTCAGCCCCCAGCCATGCCCACGCTTGCCCTGGCAACTGTTGCTGGGCCCCAAAGCGGAAGTGGGAAGGGCCTGGCGCCCTCCAGCCCCCTGCCATGCCCAATCTTGCACTGGCAACTGTTGCTGGGCCCAAAAGCGGAAGTGGGCGGGGCCTGGCACCCTCCAGCCCCCTGCCATGCCCAGGGTTGCCCTGGCAACTGTTGCTGGCCCCCAAAGCGGAAGTGGGCGGGGCCAGGCGCCCTCAAGCCCCCTACCATGCCTAGGGTTGCCCTTGCAACTGTTGCTGTCCCCCAAAGCGGAAGTGGGCGGGGCCAGGCGCCCTCAAGCCCCCTGCCATGCCCAGGGTTGCCCTGGCAACTGTTGCTGGCCTCCAAAGCGGATGTGGGTGGGGCCTGGCGCCCTCCAGCCCCCTGCCATGCCCAGCCATGCCCAGGCTTGCCCTGGCAACTGTTGCTGGGCCCCAAAGCAGAAGTGGGGGGGGCCTGGTGCCCTCCAGCCCCCTGCCATGCCCAGCCATGCCCAGGCTTGCCCTGGCAACTGTTGCTGGCCCCCAAGCGGAAGTGGGCGGGGCCCGTCGCCCTCCAGCCCCCTGCCATGCCCAGGCTTGCCCTGGCAACTGTTTTTTGCCCCAAAGCGGAAGTGGGTGGGGCCTGGAGCCCTCAAGCCCCCTGCCATGCCCAGCCATGTCCAGGCTTGCCCTGGCAACTGTTGCTGCTCCCCAAAGCGGAAGTGGGAGGGGCCTGGCGCCCTACAGCCCCCTGCCATGCCCAGGCTTGCCCTGGCAACTGTTGCTGGGCCCCAAAGCGGAAGTGGGCGGGGCCTGGCGCCCTCCAGCCCCCAGCCTTGCCCAGGCTTGCCCTGGCAACTGTTAATGGGCCCCAAAGCGAAAGTGGGCGGGGTCAGGCGCCCTCAAGTTCCCTGCCATGCCCAGGGTTGCCCTGGCAACTGTTGCTGGCCTCCAAAACGGATGTGGGCGGGGCCTGGCGCCATCCAGCATCCTGCCATGCCCTGGATTGCCCTTGCAACTGTTGCTGGCCTCCAAAACGGATGTGGGCGGGGCCTGGCGCCATCCAGCATCCTGCCATGCCCTGGATTGCCCTGGCAACTGTTGCTGGGCCCCAAAGCGGAAGTGGGCGGGGCCTGGCACCCTCCAGCCCCCTGCCATGCCCTGGGTTGCTCTGGCAACTGTTGCTGGCCCCCAAAGCGGAAGTGGGCGGGGCCTGGCGCCCTTCAGCCCCCAGCCATGCCCACGCTTGCCCTGACAACTGTTGCTGGGCCCCAAAGTGGAAGTGGGAAGGGCCTGGCGCCCTCCAGCCCCCTGCCATGCCCAATCTTGCACTTGCAACTGTTGCTGGGCCCAAAAGCGGAAGAGGGCGGGGCCTGGCACCCTCCAGCCCCCTCCCATGCCCAGGGTTGCCCTGGCAACTGTTGCTGGCCCTCAAAGCGGAAGTGGGCGGGGCCAGGCGCCCTCAAGCCCCCTACCATGCCTAGGGTTGCCCTTGCAACTGTTGCTGTCCCCAAAAGCGGATGTGGGTGGGGCCTGGCGCCCTCAATCCCCCTGCCATGCACAGGGTTGCCCTGGCAACTGTTGCTGGCCTCCAAAGCGGATGTGGGTGGGGCCTGGCGCCCTCCAGCCCCCTGCCATGCCCAGCCATGCCCAGGCTTGCCCAGGCAACTGTTGCTGGGCCCCAAAGCGGAAGTGGGCGGGGCCTGGCGCCCTACAGCCCCCTGCCATGCCCAGGCTTGCCCTGGCAACTGTTGCTGGGCCCCAAAGCGGAAGTGGGCGGGGCCTGGCGCCCTCCAGCCCCCAGCCATGCCCAGGCTTGCCCTGGCAACTGTTGCTGGGCCCCAAAGCGGAAGTGGGCGGGGTCAGGCGCCCTCAAGTTCCCTGCCATGCCCAGGGTTGCCCTGGCAACTGTTGCTGGCCTCCAAAACGGATGTGGGCGGGTTCCTGGCGCCATCCAGCATCCTGCCATGCCCTGGATTGCCCTTGCAACTGTTGCTGGGCCCCAAAGCGGAAGTGGGCGGGGCCTGGCGCCCTCCAGCCCCCTGCCATGCCCAGGCTTGCCCTGGCAACTGTTGCTGGCCCCCAAAGCGGAAGTGGGCGGGGACTGGCGCCCTCCAGCCCCCAGCAATGCCCAGGCTTGCCCTGGCAACTGTTGCTGGGCCCCAAAGCGGATTTGGGCGGGGCCTGGCGCCCTCCAGCCCCCTGCCATGCCCAGGCTTGCCCTGGCAACTGTTGCTGGGCCCCAAAGCGGAAGTGGGCGGGGCAAGGCGCCCTCAAGCCCCCTACCATGCCCAGGGTTGCCCTTGCAACTGTTGATGGGCCCCAAAGCGGAAGTGGGCGGGGCCTGACACCCTCCAGCCCCCTGCCATGCCCAGGCTTGCCCTGGCAACTGTTGCTGGGCCCCAAAGCGGAAGTGGGCGGGGCCTGGCACCCTCCAGCCCCCTGCCATGCCCAGGGTTGCCCTGGCAACTGTTGCTGGCACCCAAAGCGGAAGTGGGCGGGGCCTGGCACCCTCCAGCCCCCTGCCATGCCCAGGGTTGCCCTGGCAACTGTTGCTGGCCCCCAAAGCGGAAGTGGGAAGGGCCAGGCGCCCTCAAGCCCCCTGCCATGCCCAGGGTTGCCCTGGCAACTGTTGTTGGCCTCCAAAGAGGAAGTGGGCGGAGCCTGGCGCCCTCCAGCCCCCTGCCATGCCCAGCCATGCCCAGGCTTGCCCTGGCAACTGTTGCTGGGCCCCAAAGCGGAAGTGGGCGGGGCCTGGCGCCCTCTAGCCCCCGTGCCATGCCCAGGCTTGCCCTGGCAACTGTTGCTGGGCCCAAAAGCGGAAGTGGGAGGGGTCAGGCGCCCTCAAGCCCCCTGCCATGCCCAGGGTTGCCCTGGCAACTGTTGCTGGCCTCCAAAGCGGATGCGGGCAAGGCCTGGTGCCCTCCAGCCCCCTACCATGCCCAGCCATGCCCAGGCCTGCCCTGGCAACTGTTGCTGGGCCCCAAAGCGGAAGTGGGCGGGTCCTGGCGCCCTCCAGCCCCCTGCCATGCTCAGGCTTGCCCTGGCAACTGTTGCTGTCCTCCAAAGCGGATGTGGGCGGGGCCTGGCGCCCTCCAGCCCCCTGCCATGCCCATCAATGCCCAGGCTTGCCCTGGCAACTGTTGCTGGGCCCCAAAGTGGAAGTGGGCGGGGCCTGGCGCCCTCCAGCCCCCTGCCATGCCCAGGTTTACCCTGGCAACTGTTGCTGGGCCCCAAAGCGGAAGTGGGCGGGGCCTGGCGCCCTCCAGCCCCCAGCCATGCCCAAGCTTGCCCTTGCAACTGTTGCTGGGCCCAAAGCGAAAGTGGGCGGGGCCTGGCACCCTCCAGCCCCCTGCCATGCCCAGGGTTGCCCTGGAAACTGTTGCTGGCCCCCAAAGCGGAATTGGGCGGGGCCAGGTGCCCTCAAGCCCCCTACCATGTCCAGGGTTGCCCTTGCAACTGTTGCTGGCCCCCAAAGTGGAAGTGGGCGGGGCCAGGCGCCCTCAAGCCCCCTGCCATGCCCAGGGTTGCCCTGGCAACTGTTGCTGGCCTACAAAGCGCATGTGGGTTGGGCCTGGTACCCTCCAGCCCCCTGCCATGCCCAGCCATGCCCAGGCTTGCCCTGGCAACTGTTGCTGGGCCCCAAAGCGGAAGTGGGCGGGGCCTGGCGCCCTCCAGCCCCCTGCCATGCCCAACCATGCCCAGGCTTGCCCTGGCATCTGTTGCTGGCCTCCAAAGCGGAAGTGGGCTGGGCCTGGCAACCTCCAGCCCCCTGCCATGCCCAGGGTTGCACTGGCAACTGTTGCTGGCCCCCAAAGTGGTAGTGGGAAGGGCCAGGCGCCATCAAGCACCCTGCCATGCCCAGGGTTGCCCTGGCAACTGTTGCTGGCCTCCAAAGCGGAAGTTGGCGGAGCCTGGCGCCCTCCAGCCCCCTGCCATGCCCAGCCATGCCCAGGCTTGCCCTGGCAACTGTTGCTGGCCCCCAAAGCGGAAGTGGGAAGGGCCAGGTGCCCTCAAGCCCCCTGCCATGCCCAGGGTTGCCCTGGCAACTGTTGCTGGTCTCCAAAGCGGAAGTGGGCGGAGCCTGGCGCCCTCCAGCCCCGTGCCATGCCCAGGCTTGCCCTGGCAACTGTTGCTGGGCCCCAAAGCGGAAGTGGGCGGGGCCTGGCGCCCTCCAGCCCCCAGCCATGCCCAGGCTTGCCCTGGCAACTGTTGCTGGGCCCCAAAGCGGAAGTGGGCGGGGTCAGGCGCCCTCAAGTCCCCTGCCATGCCCAGGGTTGCCCTGGCAACTGTTGCTGGGCCCAAAAGCGGAAGAGGGCGGGATCTGGCGAACTGCAGCCCCCTACCATGCCCAGGCTTGCCCTGGAAACTGTTGCTGGGCCCCAAAGCGGAAGTGGGCGGGGCCTTGCGCCCTCCAGCCCCCTGCCATGCCCAGCCATGCCCAGGCTTGCCCTGGCAACTGTTGCTGGGCCCCAAAGCGGAAGTGGGCGGGGCCTGGCGCCCTCCAGCCCCCTGCCATGCCCAGGCTTGCCCTGGCACCTGTTGCTGGGCCCAAAAGCGGAAGTGGGCGGGATCTGGCGAACTGCAGCCCCCTGCCATGCCCAGGCTTGCCCTGGAAACTGTTGCTGGGCCCCAAAGCGGAAGTGGGCGGGGCCTGGCGCCCTCCAGCCCCCTGCCATGCCCAGGCTTGCCCTGGCAACTGTTGTTGGGCCCCAAAGCGGAAGTGGGCGGGCTCAGGCGCCCTCAAGCCCCCTGCCATGCCCAGGCTTGCCCTGGCAACTGTTGCTGGCCTCCAAAGCGGATGTGGGCGGGGTCTGGCGCCATCCAGCATCCTGCTATGCCCTGGGATTGCCCTGCCAACTGTTGCTGGCCCCCAAAGCGGAAGTGGGCGGGGCCTGGCGCCCTTCAGCCCCCAGCCATGCCCAGGCTTGCCCTGGCAACTGTTGCTGGGCCCCAAAGCGGAAGTGGACGGGGCCTAGCGCCCTCCAGCCCCCTGCCATGCCCAGGGTTGCCCTGGCAACTGTTGCTGGGCCCCAAAGCGGAAGTGGGCGGGGCCTGGCACCCTCCAGCCCCCTGCCATGCCCAGGGTTGCCCTGGCAACTGTTGCTGGGCCACAAAGCGGAAGTGGGCGGGGCCTGGCGCCCTCCAGCCCCCTGCCATGCCCAGCCATGCCCAGGCTTGCCCTGGCAACTGTTGCTGGCCCCAAAGCGGAAGTGGGCGGGCCCTGGCGCCCTCCAGCCCCTGCCATGCCCAGGCTTGCCCTGGCAACAGTTTTTTGCCCCAAAGCGGAAGTGGGTGGGGCCTGGAGCCCTCAAGCCCCCTGCCATGCCCAGCCATGCCCAGGCTTGCCCTGGCAACTGTTGCTGGGCCCCAAAGCGGAAGTGGGCGGGGCCTGGCGCCCTCCAGCCCCCTGCCATGCCCAGGCTTGCCCTGGCAACTGTTGCTGGGCCCCAAAGCGGAAGTGGGCGGGGCCTGGCGCCCTCCAGCCCCCAGCCATGCCCTGGCTTGCCCTGGCAACTGTTGCTGGGCCCCAAAGCGGAAGTGGGCGGGGTCAGGCGCCCTCAAGTCCCCTGCCATGCCCAGGGTTGCCCTGGCAACTGTTGCTGGGCCCCAAAGCGGAAGTGGGCGGGGCCTGGCGCCCTCCAGCCCCCTGCCATGCCCAGGCTTTCCATGGCAACTGTTGCTGGGCCCCAAAGCGGAAGTGGGCGTGGCCTGGCGCCCTCCAGCCCCCAGCCATGCCCAGGCTTGCCCTTGCAACTGTTGCTGGGCCCCAAAGCGGTAGTGGGCGGGGCCTGGCACCCTCCAGCCCCCTGCCATGCCCAGGGTTGCCCTGGAAACTGTTGCTGGCCCCCAAAGCGGAAGTGGGCGGGGCCAGGCGCCCTCAAGCCCCCTACCATGTCCAGGGTTTCCCTTGCAACTGTTGCTGGCCCCCAAAGCGGAAGTGGGCGGGGCCAGGCGCCCTCAAGCCCCCTGCCATGCCCAGGGTTGCCCTGGCAACTGTTGCTGGCCTCCAAAGCGGATGTGGGTGGGGCCTTGCACCCTCCAGCCCCCTGCCATGCCCAGCCATGCCCAGGCTTGCCCTGGCATCTGTTGCTGGCCTCCAAAGCGGAAGTGGGCTGGGCCTGGCAACCTCCAGCCCCCTGCCATGCCCAGGGTTGCCCTGACAACTGTTGCTGGCCCCCAAAGCGGTAGTGGGAAGGGCCAGGCGCCCTCAAGCACCCTGCCATGCCCAGGGTTGCCCTTGCAACGGTTGCTGCCCCCCTAAGCGGAAGTGGGCGGGGCCAGGCGCCCTCAAGCCCCTGCCATGCCCAGGGTTGCCCTGGCAACTGTTGCTGGCCTCCAAAGCGGATGTGAGTGGGGCCTGGCGCCCTCCAGCCCCCTGCCATGCCCAGCCATGCCCAGGCTTGCCCTTGCAACTGTTGCTGGCCCCAAAGCGGAAGTGGGCGGGGCCCAGCGCCCTCCAGCCCCCTGCCATGCCCAGGCTTGCCCTGGCAACTGTTTTTTGCCCCAAAGCGGAAGTGGGTGGGGACTGGAGCCCTCAAGCCCCCTGCCATGCCCAGCCATGCCCAGGCTTGCCCTGGCAACTGTTGCTGGGCCCCAAAGCGGAAGTGGGCGTGGCCTGGTGCCCTCCAGCCCCCTACCATGCCCAGGGTTGTCCTTGCAACTGTTGCTGGCCCCCAAAGCGGAAGTGGGCGGGGCCAGGCGCCCTCAAGCCCCCTGCCATGCCCAGGGTTGCCCTGGCAACTGTTGCTGGCCTCCAAAGCGGATATGGGCGGGGCCTGGCACCCTCCAGCCCCCTGCCATGCCCAGCCATGCCCAGGCTTGCCCTGGCAACTGTTGCCGGGCCCCAAAGCGGAAGTGGGCGGGGTCAGGCGCCCTCAAGCCCCCTGCCATGCCCAGGGTTGCCCTGGCAACTGTTGCTGGCCCCCAAAGCGGTAGTGGGAAGGGCCAGGCGCCCTCAAGCACCCTGCCATGCCCAGGGTTGCCCTGGCAACTGTTGCTGGCCTCCAAAGCGGAAGTGGGCGGAGCCTGGCGCCCTCCAGCCCTCTGCCATGCCCAGCCATGCCCAGGCTTGCCCTGGCAACTGTTGCTGGGCCCCAAAGCGGAAGTGGGCGGGACCTGGCGCCCTCCAGCCCCCTGCCATGCCCAGGCTTGCCCTGGCACCTGTTGCTGGGCCCAAAAGCGGAAGTGGGCGGGATCTGGCGAACTGCAGCCCCCTGCCATGCCCAGGCTTGCCCTGGAAACTGTTGCTGGGCCCCAAAGCGGAAGGGGGCGGGGCCTGGCACCCTCCAGTCCCCTGCCATGCCCAGCCATGCCCAGGCTTGCCCTGGCAACTGTTGCTGGCCCCAAAGCGGAAGTGGGCGGGCCCTGGCGCCCTCCAGCCCCTGCCATGCCCAGGCTTGCCCTGGCAACAGTTTTTTGCCCCAAAGCGGAAGTGGGTGGGGCCTGGAGCCCTCAAGCCCCCTGCCATGCCCAGCCATGCCCAGGCTTGCCCTGGCAACTGTTGCTGGGCCCCAAAGCGGAAGTGGGCGGGGCCTGGCGCCCTCCAGCCCCCAGCCATGCCCTGGCTTGCCCTGGCAACTGTTGCTGGGCCCCAAAGCGGAAGTGGGCGGGGTCAGGCGCCCTCAAATCCCCTGCCATGCCCAGGGTTGCCCTGGCAACTGTTGCTGGGCCCCAAAGCGGAAGTGGGCGTGGCCTGGCGCCCTCCAGCCCCCAGCCATGCCCAGGCTTGCCCTTGCAACTGTTGCTGGGCCCCAAAGCGGAAGTGGGCGGGGCCTGGCACCCTCCAGCCCCCTGCCATGCCCAGGCTTTCCATGGCAACTGTTGCTGGGCCCCAAAGCGGAAGTGGGCGTGGCCTGGCGCCCTCCAGCCCCCAGCCATGCCCAGGCTTGCCCTTGCAACTGTTGCTGGGCCCCAAAGCGGAAGTGGGCGGGGCCTGGCACCCTCCAGCCCCCTGCCATGCCCAGGGTTGCCCTGGAAACTGTTGCTGGCCCCCAAAGCGGAAGTGGGCGGGGCCAGGCGCCCTCAAGCCCCCTACCATGTCCAGGGTTTCCCTTGCAACTGTTGCTGGCCCCCAAAGCGGAAGTGGGCGGGGCCAGGCGCCCTCAAGCCCCCTGCCATGCCCAGGGTTGCCCTGGCAACTGTTGCTGGCCTCCAAAGCGGATGTGGGTGGGGCCTTACACCCTCCAGCCCCCTGCCATGCCCAGCCATGCCCAGGCTTGCCCTGGCATCTGTTGCTGGCCTCCAAAGCGGAAGTGGGCTGGGCCTGGCAACCTCCAGCCCCCTGCCATGCCCAGGGTTGCCCTGACAACTGTTGCTGGCCCCCAAAGCGGTAGTGGGAAGGGCCAGGCGCCCTCAAGCACCCTGCCATGCCCAGGGTTGCCCTTGCAACGGTTGCTGCCCCCCTAAGCGGAAGTGGGCGGGGCCAGGCGCCCTCAAGCCCCCTGCCATGCCCAGGGTTGCCCTGGCAACTGTTGCTGCCCCCCTAAGCGGAAGTGGGCGGGGCCAGGCGCCCTCAAGCCCCCTGCCATGCCCAGGGTTGCCCTGGCAACTGTTGCTGGCCTCCAAAGCGGATGTGAGTGGGGCCTGGCGCCCTCCAGCCCCCTGCCATGCCCAGCCATGCCCAGGCTTGCCCTGGCAACTGTTGCTGGCCCCAAAGCGGAAGTGGGCGGGGCCCAGCGCCCTCCAGCCCCCTGCCATGCCCAGGCTTGCCCTGGCAACTGTTTTTTGCCCCAAAGCGGAAGTGGGTGGGGCCTGGAGCCCTCAAGCCCCCTGCCATGCCCAGGGTTGCCCCTGCAACTGTTGCTGGGCCCCAAAGCGGAAGTGGGCGGGGTCAGGCGCCCTCAAGCCCCCTGCCATGCCCAGGGTTGCCCTGGCAACTGTTGCTGCCCCCCTAAGCGGAAGTGGGCGGGGCCAGGCGCCCTCAAGCCCCCTGCCATGCCCAGGGTTGCCCTGGCAACTGTTGCTGGCCTCCAAAGCGGATGTGAGTGGGGCCTGGCGCCCTCCAGCCCCCTGCCATGCCCAGCCATGCCCAGGCTTGCCCTTGCAACTGTTGCTGGCCCCAAAGCGGAAGTGGGCAAGGCCCAGCGCCCTCCAGCCCCCTGCCATGCCCAGGCTTGCCCTGGCAACTGTTTTTTGCCCCAAAGCGGAAGTGGGTGGGGCCTGGAGCCCTCAAGCCCCCTGCCATGCCCAGCCATGCCCAGGCTTGCCCTGGCAACTGTTGCTGGGCCCCAAAGCGGAAGTGGGCGTGGCCTGGTGCCCTCCAGCCCCCTACCATGCCCAGGGTTGTCCTTGCAACTGTTGCTGGCCCCCAAAGCGGAAGTGGGCGGGGCCAGGCGCCCTCAAGCCCCCTGCCATGCCAGGGTTGCCCTGGCAACTGTTGCTGGCCTCCAAAGCGGATATGGGCGGGGCCTGGCACCCTCCAGCCCCCTGCCATGCCCAGCCATGCCCAGGCTTGCCCTGGCAACTGTTGCTGGGCCCCAAAGCGGAAGTGGGCGGGGTCAGGCGCCCTCAAGCCCCCTGCCATGCCCAGGGTTGCCCTGGCAACTGTTGCTGGCCCCCAAAGCGGTAGTGGGAAGGGCCAGGCGCCCTCAAGCACCCTGCCATGCCCAGGGTTGCCCTGGCAACTGTTGCTGGCCTCCAAAGCGGAAGTGGGCGGAGCCTGGCGCCCTCCAGCCCTCTGCCATGCCCAGCCATGCCCAGGCTTGCCCTGGCAACTGTTGCTGGGCCCCAAAGCGGAAGTGGGCGGGACCTGGCGCCCTCCAGCCCCCTGCCATGCCCAGGCTTGCCCTGGCACCTGTTGCTGGGCCCAAAAGCGGAAGTGGGCGGGATCTGGCGAACTGCAGCCCCCTGCCATGCCCAGGCTTGCCCTGGAAACTGTTGCTGGGCCCCAAAGCGGAAGGGGGCGGGGCCTGGCACCCTCCAGTCCCCTGCCATGCCCAGCCATGCCCAGGCTTGCCCTGGCAACTGTTGCTGGCCCCAAAGCGGAAGTGGGCGGGCCCTGGCGCCCTCCAGCCCCTGCCATGCCCAGGCTTGCCCTGGCAACAGTTTTTTGCCCCAAAGCGGAAGTGGGTGGGGCCTGGAGCCCTCAAGCCCCCTGCCATGCCCAGCCATGCCCAGGCTTGCCCTGGCAACTGTTGCTGGGCCCCAAAGCGGAAGTGGGCGGGGCCTGGCGCCCTCCAGCCCCCTGCCATGCCCAGGCTTGCCCTGGCAACTGTTGCTGGGCCCCAAAGCGGAAGTGGGCGGGGCCTGGCGCCCTCCAGCCCCCAGCCACGCCCTGGCTTGCCCTGGCAACTGTTGCTGGGCCCCAAAGCGGAAGTGGGCGGGGTCAGGCGCCCTCAAGTCCCCTGCCATGCCCAGGGTTGCCCTGGCAACTGTTGCTGGGCCCCAAAGCGGAAGTGGGCGGGGCCTGGCGCCCTCCAGCCCCCTGCCATGCCCAGGCTTTCCATGGCAACTGTTGCTGGGCCCCAAAGCGGAAGTGGGCGTGGCCTGGCGCCCTCCAGCCCCCAGCCATGCCCAGGCTTGCCCTTGCAACTGTTGCTGGGCCCCAAAGCGGAAGTGGGCGGGGCCTGGCACCCTCCAGCCCCCTGCCATGCCCAGGGTTGCCCTGGAAACTGTTGCTGGCCCCCAAAGCGGAAGTGGGCGGGGCCAGGCGCCCTCAAGCCCCCTACCATGTCCAGGGTTTCCCTTGCAACTGTTGCTGGCCCCCAAAGCGGAAGTGGGCGGGGCCAGGCGCCCTCAAGCCCCCTGCCATGCCCAGGGTTGCCCTGGCAACTGTTGCTGGCCTCCAAAGCGGATGTGGGTGGGGCCTTGCACCCTCCAGCCCCCTGCCATGCCCAGCCATGCCCAGGCTTGCCCTGGCATCTGTTGCTGGCCTCCAAAGCGGAAGTGGGCTGGGCCTGGCAACCTCCAGCCCCCTGCCATGCCCAGGGTTGCCCTGACAACTGTTGCTGGCCCCCAAAGCGGTAGTGGGAAGGGCCAGGCGCCCTCAAGCACCCTGCCATGCCCAGGGTTGCCCTTGCAACGGTTGCTGCCCCCCTAAGCGGAAGTGGGCGGGGCCAGGCGCCCTCAAGCCCCCTGCCATGCCCAGGGTTGCCCTGGCAACTGTTGCTGCCCCCCTAAGCGGAAGTGGGCGGGGCCAGGCGCCCTCAAGCCCCCTGCCATGCCCAGGGTTGCCCTGGCAACTGTTGCTGGCCTCCAAAGCGGATGTGAGTGGGGCCTGGCGCCCTCCAGCCCCCTGCCATGCCCAGCCATGCCCAGGCTTGCCCTGGCAACTGTTGCTGGCCCCAAAGCGGAAGTGGGCGGGGCCCAGCGCCCTCCAGCCCCCTGCCATGCCCAGGCTTGCCCTGGCAACTGTTTTTTTGCCCCAAAGCGGAAGTGGGTGGGGCCTGGAGCCCTCAAGCCCCCTGCCATGCCCAGGGTTGCCCCTGCAACTGTTGCTGGGCCCCAAAGCGGAAGTGGGCGGGGTCAGGCGCCCTCAAGCCCCCTGCCATGCCCAGGGTTGCCCTGGCAACTGTTGCTGCCCCCCTAAGCGGAAGTGGGCGGGGCCAGGCGCCCTCAAGCCCCCTGCCATGCCCAGGGTTGCCCTGGCAACTGTTGCTGGCCTCCAAAGCGGATGTGAGTGGGGCCTGGCGCCCTCCAGCCCCCTGCCATGCCCAGCCATGCCCAGGCTTGCCCTTGCAACTGTTGCTGGCCCCAAAGCGGAAGTGGGCAAGGCCCAGCGCCCTCCAGCCCCCTGCCATGCCCAGGCTTGCCCTGGCAACTGTTTTTTGCCCCAAAGCGGAAGTGGGTGGGGCCTGGAGCCCTCAAGCCCCCTGCCATGCCCAGCCATGCCCAGGCTTGCCCTGGCAACTGTTGCTGGGCCCCAAAGCGGAAGTGGGCGTGGCCTGGTGCCCTCCAGCCCCCTACCATGCCCAGGGTTGTCCTTGCAACTGTTGCTGGCCCCCAAAGCGGAAGTGGGCGGGGCCAGGCGCCCTCAAGCCCCCTGCCATGCCCAGGGTTGCCCTGGCAACTGTTGCTGGCCTCCAAAGCGGATATGGGCGGGGCCTGGCACCCTCCAGCCCCCTGCCATGCCCAGCCATGCCCAGGCTTGCCCTGGCAACTGTTGCTGGGCCCCAAAGCGGAAGTGGGCGGGGTCAGGCGCCCTCAAGCCCCCTGCCATGCCCAGGGTTGCCCTGGCAACTGTTGCTGGCCCCCAAAGCGGTAGTGGGAAGGGCCAGGCGCCCTCAAGCACCCTGCCATGCCCAGGGTTGCCCTGGCAACTGTTGCTGGCCTCCAAAGCGGAAGTGGGCGGAGCCTGGCGCCCTCCAGCCCTCTGCCATGCCCAGCCATGCCCAGGCTTGCCCTGGCAACTGTTGCTGGGCCCCAAAGCGGAAGTGGGCGGGACCTGGCGCCCTCCAGCCCCCTGCCATGCCCAGGCTTGCCCTGGCACCTGTTGCTGGGCCCAAAAGCGGAAGTGGGCGGGATCTGGCGAACTGCAGCCCCCTGCCATGCCCAGGCTTGCCCTGGAAACTGTTGCTGGGCCCCAAAGCGGAAGTGGGCGGGGCCTGGCACCCTCCAGCCCCCTGCCATGCCCAGGCTTGCCCTGGCAACTGTTACTGGGCCCCAAAGCGGAAGTGGGCGGGGTCAGGCACCCTCAAGCCCCCTGCCATGCCCAGGGTTGCCCTGGCAACTGTTGCTGGCCTCCAAAGCGGATGTGGGCGGGGTCTGGCGCCATCCAGCATCCTGCTATGCCCTGGGTTGCCCTGGCAACTGTTGCTGGCCCCCAAAGCGGAAGTGGGCGGGGCCTGGCGCCCTTCAGCCCCCAGCCATGCCCAATCTTGCACTGGCAACTGTTGCTGGGCCCCAAAGCGGAAGTGGGAAGGGCCTGGCGCCCTCCAGCCCCCTGCCATGCCCAATCTTGCACTGGCAACTGTTGCTGGGCCCAAAAGCGGAAGTGGGCGGGGCCTGGCACCCTCCAGCCCCCTGCCATGCCCAGGGTTGCCCTGGCAACTGTTGCTGGCCCCCAAAGCGGAAGTGGGCGGGGCCAGGCGCCCTCAAGCCCCCTACCATGCCTAGGGTTGCCCTTGCAACTGTTGCTGTCCCCCAAAGCGGAAGTGGGCGGGGCCAGGCGCCCTCAAGCCCCCTGCCATGCCCAGGGTTGCCCTGGCAACTGTTGCTGGCCTCCAAAGCGGATGTGGGTGGGGCCTGACGCCCTCCAGCCCCCTGCCATGCCCAGCCATGCCCAGGCTTGCCCTGGCAACTGTTGCTGGGCCCCAAAGCGGAAGTGGGCGGGGCCTGGTGCCCTCCAGCCCCCTGCCATGACCAGCCATGCCCAGGCTTGCCCTGGCAACTGTTGCTGGCCCCCAAGCGGAAGTGGGCGGGGCCCGTCGCCCTCCAGCCCCCTGCCATGCCCAGGCTTGCCCTGGCAACTGTTTTTTGCCCCAAAGCGGAAGTGGGTGGGGCCTGGAGCCCTCAAGCCCCCTGCCATGCCCAGCCATGCCCAGGCTTGCCCTGGCAACTGTTGCTGGGCCAAAAGCGGAAGTGGGCGGGGCCTGGCGCCCTCCAGCCCCCTGCCATGCCCAGGCTTGCCCTGGCAACTGTTGCTGGGCCCCAAAGCGGAAGTGGGCGGGGCCTGGCACCCTCCAGCCCCCTGCCATGCCCAGGCTTGCCCTGGCAACTGTTGCTGGGCCCAAAAGCGGAAGTGGGAGGGGTCAGGCGCCCTCAAGCCCCCTGCCATGCCCAGGGTTGCCCTGGCAACTGTTGCTGGCCTCCAAAGCGGATGCGGGCGGGGCCTGGTGCCCTCCAGCCCACTACCATGCCCAGCCATGCCCAGGCCTGCCCTGGCAACTGTTGCTGGGCCCCAAAGCGGAAGTGGGCGGGGCCTGGCGCCCTCCAGCCCCCAGCCATGCCCAGGCTTGCCCTTGCAAACTGTTGCTGGGCCCAAAGCGGAAGTGGGCGGGGCCTGGCACCCTCCAGCCCCCTGCCATGCCCAGGGTTGCCCTGGAAACTGTTGCTGGCCCCCAAAGCGGAATTGGGCGGGGCCAGGCGCCCTCAAGCCCCCTACCATGTCCAGGGTTGCCCTTGCAACTGTTGCTGGCCCCCAAAGCGGAAGTGGGCGGGGCCAGGCGCCCTCAAGCCCCCTGCCATGCCCAGGGTTGCCCTGGCAACTGTTGTTGGCCTACAAAGCGGATGTGGGCGGGGCCTGGCACCCTCCAGCCCCCTGCCATGCCCAGCCATGCCCAGGCTTGCCCTGGCAACTGTTGCTGGGCCCCAAAGCGGAAGTGGGCGGGGCCTGGCGCCCTCCAGCCCCCTGCCATGCCCAACCATGCCCAGGCTTGCCCTGGCATCTGTTGCTGGCCTCCAAAGCGGAAGTGGGCTGGGCCTGGCAACCTCCAGCCCCCTGCCATGCCCAGGGTTGCACTGGCAACTGTTGCTGGCCCCCACAGCGGTAGTGGGAAGGGCCAGGCGCCATCAAGCACCCTGCCATGCCCAGGGTTGCCCTGGCAACTGTTGCTGGCCTCCAAAGCGGAAGTGGGCGGGGTCTGGCGCCATCCAGCATCCTGCTATGCCCTGGGTTGCCCTGGCAACTGTTGCTGCCCCCCAAAACGGAAGTGGGCGAAGCCTGGCGCCCTTCAGCCCCCAGCCATGCCCAGGCTTGCCCTGGCACCTGTTGCTGGGCCAAAAAGCGGAAGTGGGCGGGATCTGGCGAACTGCAGCCCCCTGCCATGCCCAGGCTTGCCCTGGAAACTGTTGCTGGGCCCCAAAGCGGAAGTGGGCGGGGCCTGGCGCCCTCCAGCCCCCTGCCATGCCCAGGCTTGCCCTGGCAACTGTTGCTGGCCTCCAAAGCGGATGTGAGTGGGGCCTGGCGCCCTCCAGCCCCCTGCCATGCCCAGCCATGCCCAGGCTTGCCCTGGCAACTGTTGCTGGCCCCAAAGCGGAAGTGGGCGGGGCCCAGCGCCCTCCAGCCCCCTGCCATGCCCAGGCTTGCCCTGGCAACTGTTTTTTGCCCCAAAGCGGAAGTGGGTGGGGCCTGGAGCCCTCAAGCCCCCTGCCATGCCCAGCCATGCCCAGGCTTGCCCTGGCAACTGTTGCTGGGCCCCAAAGCGGAAGTGGGCGTGGCCTGGTGCCCTCCAGCCCCCTACCATGCCCAGGGTTGTCCTTGCAACTGTTGCTGGCCCCCAAAGCGGAAGTGGGCGGGGTCAGGCGCCCTCAAGCCTCCTGCCATGCCCAGGGTTGCCCTGGCAACTGTTGCTGGCCCCCAAAGCGGTAGTGGGAAGGGCCAGGCGCCCTCAAGCACCCTGCCATGCCCAGGGTTGCCCTTGCAACGGTTGCTGCCCCCCTAAGCGGAAGTGGGCGGGGCCAGGCGCCCTCAAGCCCCCTGCCATGCCCAGGGTTGCCCTGGCAACTGTTGCTGGCCTCCAAAGCGGATGTGAGTGGGGCCTGGCGCCCTCCAGCCCCCTGCCATGCCCAGCCATGCCCAGGCTTGCCCTGGCAACTGTTGCTGGCCCCAAAGCGGAAGTGGGCGGGGCCCAGCGCCCTCCAGCCCCCTGCCATGCCCAGGCTTGCCCTGGCAACTGTTTTTTGCCCCAAAGCGGAAGTGGGTGGGGCCTGGAGCCCTCAAGCCCCCTGCCATGCCCAGGGTTGCCCCTGCAACTGTTGCTGGGCCCCAAAGCGGAAGTGGGCGGGGTCAGGCGCCCTCAAGCCCCCTGCCATGCCCAGGGTTGCCCTGGCAACTGTTGCTGCCCCCCTAAGCGGAAGTGGGCGGGGCCAGGCGCCCTCAAGCCCCCTGCCATGCCCAGGGTTGCCCTGGCAACTGTTGCTGGCCTCCAAAGCGGATGTGAGTGGGGCCTGGCGCCCTCCAGCCCCCTGCCATGCCCAGCCATGCCCAGGCTTGCCCTTGCAACTGTTGCTGGCCCCAAAGCGGAAGTGGGCAAGGCCCAGCGCCCTCCAGCCCCCTGCCATGCCCAGGCTTGCCCTGGCAACTGTTTTTTGCCCCAAAGCGGAAGTGGGTGGGGCCTGGAGCCCTCAAGCCCCTGCCATGCCCAGCCATGCCCAGGCTTGCCCTGGCAACTGTTGCTGGGCCCCAAAGCGGAAGTGGGCGTGGCCTGGTGCCCTCCAGCCCCCTACCATGCCCAGGGTTGTCCTTGCAACTGTTGCTGGCCCCCAAAGCGGAAGTGGGCGGGGCCAGGCGCCCTCAAGCCCCCTGCCATGCCCAGGGTTGCCCTGGCAACTGTTGCTGGCCTCCAAAGCGGATATGGGCGGGGCCTGGCACCCTCCAGCCCCCTGCCATGCCCAGCCATGCCCAGGCTTGCCCTGGCAACTGTTGCTGGGCCCCAAAGCGGAAGTGGGCGGGGTCAGGCGCCCTCAAGCCCCCTGCCATGCCCAGGGTTGCCCTGGCAACTGTTGCTGGCCCCCAAAGCGGTAGTGGGAAGGGCCAGGCGCCCTCAAGCACCCTGCCATGCCCAGGGTTGCCCTGGCAACTGTTGCTGGCCTCCAAAGCGGAAGTGGGCGGAGCCTGGCGCCCTCCAGCCCTCTGCCATGCCCAGCCATGCCCAGGCTTGCCCTGGCAACTGTTGCTGGCCCCAAAGCGGAAGTGGGCGGGCCCTGGCGCCCTCCAGCCCCTGCCATGCCCAGGCTTGCCCTGGCAACAGTTTTTGCCCCAAAGCGGAAGTGGGTGGGGCCTGGAGCCCTCAAGCCCCCTGCCATGCCCAGCCATGCCCAGGCTTGCCCTGGCAACTGTTGCTGGGCCCCAAAGCGGAAGTGGGCGGGGCCTGGCGCCCTCCAGCCCCCTGCCATGCCCAGGCTTGCCCTGGCAACTGTTGCTGGGCCCCAAAGCGGAAGTGGGCGGGGCCTGGCGCCCTCCAGCCCCCAGCCACGCCCTGGCTTGCCCTGGCAACTGTTGCTGGGCCCCAAAGCGGAAGTGGGCGGGGTCAGGCGCCCTCAAGTCCCCTGCCATGCCCAGGGTTGCCCTGGCAACTGTTGCTGGGCCCCAAAGCGGAAGTGGGCGGGGCCTGGCGCCCTCCAGCCCCCTGCCATGCCCAGGCTTTCCATGGCAACTGTTGCTGGGCCCCAAAGCGGAAGTGGGCGTGGCCTGGCGCCCTCCAGCCCCCAGCCATGCCCAGGCTTGCCCTTGCAACTGTTGCTGGGCCCCAAAGCGGAAGTGGGCGGGCCCTGGCGCCCTCCAGCCCCTGCCATGCCCAGGCTTGCCCTGGCAACAGTTTTTTGCCCCAAAGCGGAAGTGGGTGGGGCCTGGAGCCCTCAAGCCCCCTGCCATGCCCAGCCATGCCCAGGCTTGCCCTGGCAATTGTTGCTGGGCCCCAAAGCGGAAGTGGGCGGGGCCTGGCGCCCTCCAGCCCCCTGCCATGCCCAGGCTTGCCCTGGCAACTGTTGCTGGGCCCCAAAGCGGAAGTGGGCGGGGCCTGGCGCCCTCCAGCCCCCAGCCACGCCCTGGCTTGCCCTGGCAACTGTTGCTGGGCCCCAAAGCGGAAGTGGGCGGGGTCAGGCGCCCTCAAGTCCCCTGCCATGCCCAGGGTTGCCCTGGCAACTGTTGCTGGGCCCCAAAGCGGAAGTGGGCGGGGCCTGGCGCCCTCCAGCCCCCTGCCATGCCCAGGCTTTCCATGGCAACTGTTGCTGGGCCCCAAAGCGGAAGTGGGCGTGGCCTGGCGCCCTCCAGCCCCCAGCCATGCCCAGGCTTGCCCTTGCAACTGTTGCTGGGCCCCAAAGCGGAAGTGGGCGGGGCCTGGCACCCTCCAGCCCCCTGCCATGCCCAGGGTTGCCCTGGAAACTGTTGCTGGCCCCCAAAGCGGAAGTGGGCGGGGCCAGGCGCCCTCAAGCCCCCTACCATGTCCAGGGTTTCCCTTGCAACTGTTGCTGGCCCCCAAAGCGGAAGTGGGCGGGGCCAGGCGCCCTCAAGCCCCCTGCCATGCCCAGGGTTGCCCTGGCAACTGTTGCTGGCCTCCAAAGCGGATGTGGGTGGGGCCTTGCACCCTCCAGCCCCCTGCCATGCCCAGCCATGCCCAGGCTTGCCCTGGCATCTGTTGCTGGCCTCCAAAGCGGAAGTGGGCTGGGCCTGGCAACCTCCAGCCCCCTGCCATGCCCAGGGTTGCCCTGACAACTGTTGCTGGCCCCCAAAGCGGTAGTGGGAAGGGCCAGGCGCCCTCAAGCACCCTGCCATGCCCAGGGTTGCCCTTGCAACGGTTGCTGCCCCCCTAAGCGGAAGTGGGCGGGGCCAGGCGCCCTCAAGCCCCCTGCCATGCCCAGGGTTGCCCTGGCAACTGTTGCTGCCCCCCTAAGCGGAAGTGGGCGGGGCCAGGCGCCCTCAAGCCCCCTGCCATGCCCAGGGTTGCCCTGGCAACTGTTGCTGGCCTCCAAAGCGGATGTGAGTGGGGCCTGGCGCCCTCCAGCCCCCTGCCATGCCCAGCCATGCCCAGGCTTGCCCTGGCAACTGTTGCTGGCCCCAAAGCGGAAGTGGGCGGGGCCCAGCGCCCTCCAGCCCCCTGCCATGCCCAGGCTTGCCCTGGCAACTGTTTTTTGCCCCAAAGCGGAAGTGGGTGGGGCCTGGAGCCCTCAAGCCCCCTGCCATGCCCAGGGTTGCCCCTGCAACTGTTGCTGGGCCCCAAAGCGGAAGTGGGCGGGGTCAGGCGCCCTCAAGCCCCCTGCCATGCCCAGGGTTGCCCTGGCAACTGTTGCTGCCCCCTAAGCGGAAGTGGGCGGGGCCAGGCGCCCTCAAGCCCCCTGCCATGCCCAGGGTTGCCCTGGCAACTGTTGCTGGCCTCCAAAGCGGATGTGAGTGGGGCCTGGCGCCCTCCAGCCCCCTGCCATGCCCAGCCATGCCCAGGCTTGCCCTTGCAACTGTTGCTGGCCCCAAAGCGGAAGTGGGCAAGGCCCAGCGCCCTCCAGCCCCCTGCCATGCCCAGGCTTGCCCTGGCAACTGTTTTTTGCCCCAAAGCGGAAGTGGGTGGGGCCTGGAGCCCTCAAGCCCCCTGCCATGCCCAGCCATGCCCAGGCTTGCCCTGGCAACTGTTGCTGGGCCCCAAAGCGGAAGTGGGCGTGGCCTGGTGCCCTCCAGCCCCCTACCATGCCCAGGGTTGTCCTTGCAACTGTTGCTGGCCCCCAAAGCGGAAGTGGGCGGGGCCAGGCGCCCTCAAGCCCCCTGCCATGCCCAGGGTTGCCCTGGCAACTGTTGCTGGCCTCCAAAGCGGATATGGGCGGGGCCTGGCACCCTCCAGCCCCCTGCCATGCCCAGCCATGCCCAGGCTTGCCCTGGCAACTGTTGCTGGGCCCCAAAGCGGAAGTGGGCGGGGTCAGGCGCCCTCAAGCCCCCTGCCATGCCCAGGGTTGCCCTGGCAACTGTTGCTGGCCCCCAAAGCGGTAGTGTGAAGGGCCAGGCGCCCTCAAGCACCCTGCCATGCCCAGGGTTGCCCTGGCAACTGTTGCTGGCCTCCAAAGCGGAAGTGGGCGGAGCCTGGCGCCCTCCAGCCCTCTGCCATGCCCAGCCATGCCCAGGCTTGCCCTGGCAACTGTTGCTGGGCCCCAAAGCGGAAGTGGGCGGGACCTGGCGCCCTCCAGCCCCCTGCCATGCCCAGGCTTGCCCTGGCACCTGTTGCTGGGCCCAAAAGCGGAAGTGGGCGGGATCTGGCGAACTGCAGCCCCCTGCCATGCCCAGGCTTGCCCTGGAAACTGTTGCTGGGCCCCAAAGCGGAAGTGGGCGGGGCCTGGCACCCTCCAGCCCCCTGCCATGCCCAGGCTTGCCCTGGCAACTGTTACTGGGCCCCAAAGCGGAAGTGGGCGGGGTCAGGCACCCTCAAGCCCCCTGCCATGCCCAGGGTTGCCCTGGCAACTGTTGCTGGCCTCCAAAGCGGATGTGGGCGGGGTCTGGCGCCATCCAGCATCCTGCTATGCCCTGGGTTGCCCTGGCAACTGTTGCTGGCCCCCAAAGCGGAAGTGGGCGGGGCCTGGCGCCCTTCAGCCCCCAGCCATGCCCAATCTTGCACTGGCAACTGTTGCTGGGCCCCAAAGCGGAAGTGGGAAGGGCCTGGCGCCCTCCAGCCCCCTGCCATGCCCAATCTTGCACTGGCAACTGTTGCTGGGCCCAAAAGCGGAAGTGGGCGGGGCCTGGCACCCTCCAGCCCCCTGCCATGCCCAGGGTTGCCCTGGCAACTGTTGCTGGCCCCCAAAGCGGAAGTGGGCGGGGCCAGGCGCCCTCAAGCCCCCTACCATGCCTAGGGTTGCCCTTGCAACTGTTGCTGTCCCCCAAAGCGGAAGTGGGCGGGGCCAGGCGCCCTCAAGCCCCCTGCCATGCCCAGGGTTGCCCTGGCAACTGTTGCTGGCCTCCAAAGCGGATGTGGGTGGGGCCTGACGCCCTCCAGCCCCCTGCCATGCCCAGCCATGCCCAGGCTTGCCCTGGCAACTGTTGCTGGGCCCCAAAGCGGAAGTGGGCGGGGCCTGGTGCCCTCCAGCCCCCTGCCATGACCAGCCATGCCCAGGCTTGCCCTGGCAACTGTTGCTGGCCCCCAAGCGGAAGTGGGCGGGGCCCGTCGCCCTCCAGCCCCCTGCCATGCCCAGGCTTGCCCTGGCAACTGTTTTTTGCCCCAAAGCGGAAGTGGGTGGGGCCTGGAGCCCTCAAGCCCCCTGCCATGCCCAGCCATGCCCAGGCTTGCCCTGGCAACTGTTGCTGGGCCAAAAGCGGAAGTGGGCGGGGCCTGGCGCCCTCCAGCCCCCTGCCATGCCCAGGCTTGCCCTGGCAACTGTTGCTGGGCCCCAAAGCGGAAGTGGGCGGGGCCTGGCACCCTCCAGCCCCCTGCCATGCCCAGGCTTGCCCTGGCAACTGTTGCTGGGCCCAAAAGCGGAAGTGGGAGGGGTCAGGCGCCCTCAAGCCCCCTGCCATGCCCAGGGTTGCCCTGGCAACTGTTGCTGGCCTCCAAAGCGGATGCGGGCGGGGCCTGGTGCCCTCCAGCCCACTACCATGCCCAGCCATGCCCAGGCCTGCCCTGGCAACTGTTGCTGGGCCCCAAAGCGGAAGTGGGCGGGGCCTGGCGCCCTCCAGCCCCCAGCCATGCCCAGGCTTGCCCTTGCAACTGTTGCTGGGCCCAAAGCGGAAGTGGGCGGGGCCTGGCACCCTCCAGCCCCCTGCCATGCCCAGGGTTGCCCTGGAAACTGTTGCTGGCCCCCAAAGCGGAATTGGGCGGGGCCAGGCGCCCTCAAGCCCCCTACCATGTCCAGGGTTGCCCTTGCAACTGTTGCTGGCCCCCAAAGCGGAAGTGGGCGGGGCCAGGCGCCCTCAAGCCCCCTGCCATGCCCAGGGTTGCCCTGGCAACTGTTGTTGGCCTACAAAGCGGATGTGGGCGGGGCCTGGCACCCTCCAGCCCCCTGCCATGCCCAGCCATGCCCAGGCTTGCCCTGGCAACTGTTGCTGGGCCCCAAAGCGGAAGTGGGCGGGGCCTGGCGCCCTCCAGCCCCCTGCCATGCCCAACCATGCCCAGGCTTGCCCTGGCATCTGTTGCTGGCCTCCAAAGCGGAAGTGGGCTGGGCCTGGCAACCTCCAGCCCCCTGCCATGCCCAGGGTTGCACTGGCAACTGTTGCTGGCCCCCACAGCGGTAGTGGGAAGGGCCAGGCGCCATCAAGCACCCTGCCATGCCCAGGGTTGCCCTGGCAACTGTTGCTGGCCTCCAAAGCGGAAGTGGGCGGGGTCTGGCGCCATCCAGCATCCTGCTATGCCCTGGGTTGCCCTGGCAACTGTTGCTGCCCCCCAAAACGGAAGTGGGCGAAGCCTGGCGCCCTTCAGCCCCCAGCCATGCCCAGGCTTGCCCTGGCACCTGTTGCTGGGCCAAAAAGCGGAAGTGGGCGGGATCTGGCGAACTGCAGCCCCCTGCCATGCCCAGGCTTGCCCTGGAAACTGTTGCTGGGCCCCAAAGCGGAAGTGGGCGGGGCCTGGCGCCCTCCAGCCCCCTGCCATGCCCAGGCTTGCCCTGGCAACTGTTGCTGGGCCCCAAAGCGGAAGTGGGCGGGATCAGGCGCCCTCAAGCCCCCTGCCATGCCCAGGGTTGCCCTGGCAACTGTTGCTGGCCTCCAAAGCGGATGTGGGCGGGGTCTGGCGCCCTCCAGCCCCCTGCCATGCCCAATCTTGCCCTGCAACTGTTGCTGGGCCCCAAAGCGGAAGTGGGCGGGGCCTGGCACCCTCCAGCCCCCTGCCATGCCCAGGGTTGCCCTGGCAACTGTTGCTGGCCCCCAAAGCGGAAGTGGGCGTGGCCAGGCGCCCTCAAGCCCCCTACCATGCCTAGGCTTGACCTTACAACTGTTGCTGTCCCCCAAAGCGGAAGTGGGCGGGGCCAGGCGCCCTCAAGCCCCCTGCCATGCCCAGGGTTGCCCTGGCAACTGTTGCTGGCCTCCAAAGCGGATGTGGGTGGGGCCTGGCGCCCTCCAGCCCCCTGCCATGCCCAGCCATGCCCAGTCGTGCCCTGGCAACTGTTGCTGGCCCCAAAGCGGAAGTGGGCGGGGCCTGGCGCCCTCCAGCCCCCTGCCATGCCCAGCCATGCCCAGGCTTGCCCTGGCAACTGTTGCTGGCCCCAAAGCGGAAGTGGGCGGGGCCTGGCGCCCTCCAGCCCCCTGCCATGCCCAGGCTTGCCCTGGCAACTGTTTTTTGCCCCAAAGCGGAAGTGGGTGGGGCCTGGAGCCCTCAAGCCCCCTGCCATGCCCAGCCATGCCCAGGCTTGCCCTGGCAACTGTTGCTGGGCCCCAAAGCGGAAGTGGGCGGGGCCTGGCGCCCTCCAGCCCCCTGCCATGCCCAGGCTTGCCCTGGCAACTGTTGCTGGGCCCCAAAGCGGAAGTGGGCGGGGCCTGGCGCCCTCCAGCCCCCTGCCATGCCCAGCCATGCCCAGGCTTGCCCTGGCAACTGTTGCTGGCCCCAAAGCGGAAGTGGGCGGGGCCTGGCGCCCTCCAGCCCCCTGCCATGCCCAGCCATGCCCAGGCTTGCCCTGGCAACTGTTGCTGGCCCCAAAGCGGAAGTGGGCGGGGCCTGGCGCCCTCCAGCCCCCTGCCATGCCCAGGCTTGCCCTGGCAACTGTTTTTTGCCCCAAAGCGGAAGTGGGTGGGGCCTCGAGCCCTCAAGCCCCCTGCCATGCCCAGCCATGCCCAGGCTTGCCCTGGCAACTGTTGCTGGGCCCCAAAGCGGAAGTGGGCGGGGCCTGGCGCCCTCCAGCCCCCTGCCATGCCCAGGCTTGCCCTGGCAACTGTTGCTGGCCCCAAAGCGGAAGTGGGCGGGGCCTGGCGCCCTCCAGCCCCTGCCATGCCTAGGCTTGCCCTGGCAACAGTTTTTTGCCCCAAAGCGGAAGTGGGTGGGGCCTGGCGAACTGCAGCCCCCTGCCATGCCCAGGCTTGCCCTGGAAACTGTTGCTGGGCCCCAAAGCGGAAGTGGGCGGGGCCTGGCGCCCTCCAGCCCCCTGCCATGCCCAGGCTTGCCCTGGCAACTGTTGCTGGGCCCCAAAGCGGAAGTGGGCGGGGTCAGGCGCCCTCAAGCCTCCTGCTATGCCCAGGGTTGCCCTGGCAACTGTTGCTGGCCTCCAAAGCGGATGTGGACAGGGTCTGGCGCCCTCCAGCCCCCTGCCATGCCCAGGCTTGCCCTGGCACCTGTTGCTGGGCCCAAAAGCGGAAGTGGGCGGGGTCTGGCGAACTGCAGCCCCCTGCCATGCCCAGGCATGCCCTGGAAACTGTTGCTGGGCCCCAAAGCGGAAGTGGGCGGGGCCTGGCGCCCTTCAGCCCCCAGCCATGCCCAGGCTTACCCTGGCAACTGTTGCTGGGCCCCAAAGCGGAAGTGGGCGGGGCCTGGCGCCCTCCAGCCCCCTGCCATGCCCAATCTTGCCCTGGCAACTGTTGCTGGGCCCCAAAGCGGAAGTGGGCGGGGCCTGGTGCCCTCTAGCCCCCGTGCCATGCACAGGTTTGCCCTGGCAACTGTTGCTGGGCCCAAAAGCGGAAGTGGGAGGGGTCAGACGCCCTCAAGCCCCCTGCCATGCCCAGGGTTGGCCTGGCAACTGTTGCTGGGCCTCCAAAGCGGATGCGGACGGGGCCTGGTGCCCTCAAGTAGTGATGGGAAATCTAGTTCGTTTTGGTGACTAGTTCATTATGATCTAGTTCACCCAAAAGATTAGATCAGAAGATTAGTTCATCTAGTTCATTTAGTTCATTATTCCAGCACTGACTCAGAGACTGAGAGGAGTGCATGGATCTAGATGAGCTAGACTAGATTATGACACACAGAGCAGGCATTGTAATACTAGCTCATTGTAGGAGTTAAAGTCTTGTTAGAATGATTATATACTGTATGTTTAATAATCAGATTATTTTCTAGTTTAGAAAAGCAATAAGTTATACAGCACCCTTCTAGTGACATGTTTATTGTTTAGCTCTGCAATATTAATCCCATTGTGGTTATTATTTTACCTTCCATAATATGCAAGTACAATACCCAAATTCAGAGTAATTTAATAAGTCAATTTTTTTCTGCTTTTAAAATACAGTAATTAGAAAAAAACATGTCCCCTTGTCCCAATTTAGCTGACCTTAGAGAGAGATAAAGTAGAGACTTTGCAAAGTAACCAGTTGCTGATTGGTTGCTAGGGGCAACTGCTCCACTGTATGCATCATAAAGGTTCATACATATCCATCTCTGACTGTAATGTGGAGTAAACAGAGCTACTACAGTATACTGTATAACATGCAGCAGCCAGCACTGTGTCTGTGGCTGCATACACACAATACATATGCCTGAGCACAGCAGTGCCACACATGGTAGCTCACAGGTACTGTACAGTCTCATTATGGTGTATAGTCAGAGATTAGTTCAGGGATCTGTATGATCAGTGAACTAATTGAACTACTGAACTATTTGCAGGACTCATGAGTCATCAGGACAATGTAGTTCATTTGGATCCGCAGAGTCCAGACCATGTCTGAGCTCAGCACTGCCATCTTTGGCAGCTACCATGTACTGCCTCCTGAGTATTGCATGAGAGCTGATAACATGGCTGCTGCAGAAGCTCCTACACAGATCCCAGCAGCAGATTTAGCACAGCAGCATGCTCAGGACGCAGTACCAGCAGCAGCAGCAGCAGTACCAGCAGCAGCAGCAGCAGCAGCAGCAGCAGCAGCAGCAAGTGTTTGGACATCTGAACTAATCATATAATGATAGCATCACATAAAGGTGAGCAGCATGAGCACACATGCTCACTCACAGACACACCACACAACTTTGGCTAGGCAGTGCATATTTTTATTTTATTAGATCTGTATTTGCTGGGCTTTGTTGTACTTTTAACTTTAGATTCAGGAAGTAAAGATCCAGTAAATGAGCCTTGTGGAGCTGCTGGGCTCTGTCTGTCTGTGTTACACCTCCCACTTGCTTTACTTCCTGGTGAACTAAATGAACTAATCTTTCCCAGAGCAGTGATCTGAACGATTTAGTTCACTTTGAAGATTAGTTCATTTTGATCTAATCATTCACGAACTACCCATCACTACCCTCAAGCCCCCTACCATGCCCAGCCATGCCCAGCCATGCCCAGGCCTGCCCTGGCAACTGTTGCTGGGCCCCAAAGCGGAAGTGGGCTGGGCCTGGCAACCTCCAGCCCCCTGCCATGCCCAGGGTTGCCCTGACAACTGTTGCTGGCCCCCAAAGCGGTAGTGGGAAGGGCCAGGCGCCCTCAAGCACCCTGCCATGCCCAGGGTTGCCCTTGCAACTGTTGCTGCCCCCCTAAGCGGAAGTGGGCGGGGCCAGGCGCCCTCAAGCCCCCTGCCATGCCCAGGGTTGCCCTGGCAACTGTTGCTGGCCTCCAAAGCGGATGTGAGTGGGGCCTGGCGCCCTCCAGCCCCCTGCCATGCCCAGCCATGCCCAGGCTTGCCCTGGCAACTGTTGCTGGCCCCAAAGCGGAAGTGGGCGGGGCCCAGCGCCCTCCAGCCCCCTGCCATGCCCAGGCTTGCCCTGGCAACTGTTTTTTGCCCCAAAGCGGAAGTGGGTGGGGCCTGGAGCCCTCAAGCCCCCTGCCATGCCCAGGGTTGCCCCTGCAACTGTTGCTGGGCCCCAAAGCGGAAGTGGGCGGGGTCAGGCGCCCTCAAGCCCCCTGCCATGCCCAGGGTTGCCCTGGCAACTGTTGCTGGCCCCCAAAGCGGTAGTGGGAAGGGCCAGGCGCCCTCAAGCACCCTGCCATGCCCAGGGTTGCCCTGGCAACTGTTGCTGGCCTCCAAAGCGGAAGTGGGCGGAGCCTGGCGCCCTCCAGCCCTCTGCCATGCCCAGCCATGCCCAGGCTTGCCCTGGCAACTGTTGCTGGGCCCCAAAGCGGAAGTGGGCGGGACCTGGCGCCCTCCAGCCCCCTGCCATGCCCAGGCTTGCCCTGGCACCTGTTGCTGGGCCCAAAAGCGGAAGTGGGCGGGATCTGGCGAACTGCAGCCCCCTGCCATGCCCAGGCTTGCCCTGGAAACTGTTGCTGGGCCCCAAAGCGGAAGTGGGCGGGGCCTGGCACCCTCCAGCCCCCTGCCATGCCCAGGCTTGCCCTGGCAACTGTTACTGGGCCCCAAAGCGGAAGTGGGCGGGGTCAGGCACCCTCAAGCCCCCTGCCATGCCCAGGGTTGCCCTGGCAACTGTTGCTGACCTCCAAAGCGGATGTGGGCGGGGTCTGGCGCCATCCAGCATCCTGCTATGCCCTGGGTTGCCCTGGCAACTGTTGCTGGCCCCCAAAGCGGAAGTGGGCGGGGCCTGGCGCCCTTCAGCCCCCAGCCATGCCCAGGCTTGCCCTGGCAACTGTTGCTGGGCCCCAAAGCGGAAGTGGGAAGGGCCTGGCGCCCTCCAGCCCCCTGCCATGCCCAATCTTGCACTGGCAACTGTTGCTGGGCCCAAAAGCGGAAGTGGGCGGGGCCTGGCGCCCTCCAGCCCCCTGCCATGCCCAGGCTTGCCCTGGCACCTGTTGCTGGGCCCAAAAGCGGAAGTGGGCGGGATCTAGCGAACTGCAGCCCCCTGCCATGCCCAGGCTTGCCCTGGAAACTGTTGCTGGGCCCCAAAGCGGAAGTGGGCGGGGCCTGGCGCCCTCCAGCCCCCTGCCATGCCCAGGCTTGCCCTGGCAACTGTTGTTGGGCCCCAAAGCGGAAGTGGGCGGGGTCAGGCGCCCTCAAGCCCCCTGCCATGCCCAGGCTTGCCCTGGCAACTGTTGCTGGCCTCCAAAGCGGATGTGGGCGGGGTCTGGCGCCATCCAGCATCCTGCTATGCCCTGGGATTGCCCTGGCAACTGTTGCTGGCCCCCAAAGCGGAAGTGGGCGGGGCCTGGCGCCCTTCAGGCCCCAGCCATGCCCAGGCTTGCCCTGGCAACTGTTGCTGGGCCCCAAAGCGGAAGTGGACGGGGCCTGGCGCCCTCCAGCCCCCTGCCATGCCCAATCTTGCCCTGGCAACTGTTGCTGGGTCCCAAAGCGGAAGTGGGCGGGGCCTGGCACCCTCCAGCCCCCTGCCATGCCCAGGGTTGCCCTGGCAACTGTTGCTGGGCCACAAAGCGGAAGTGGGCGGGGCCTGGCGCCCTCCAGCCCCCTGCCATGCCCAGCCATGCCCAGGCTTGCCCTGGCAACTGTTGCTGGCCCCAAAGCGGAAGTGGGCGGGCCCTGGCGCCCTCCAGCCCCTGCCATGCCCAGGCTTGCCCTGGCAACAGTTTTTTGCCCCAAAGCGGAAGTGGGTGGGGCCTGGAGCCCTCAAGCCCCCTGGCATGCCCAGCCATGCCCAGGCTTGCCCTGGCAACTGTTGCTGGGCCCCAAAGCGGAAGTGGGCGGGGCCTGGCGCCCTCCAGCCCCCTGCCATGCCCAGGCTTGCCCTGGCAACTGTTGCTGGGCCCCAAAGCGGAAGTGGGCGGGGCCTGGCGCCCTCCAGCCCCCAGCCATGCCCTGGCTTGCCCTGGCAACTGTTGCTGGGCCCCAAAGCGGAAGTGGGCGGGGTCAGGCGCCCTCAAGTCCCCTGCCATGCCCAGGGTTGCCCTGGCAACTGTTGCTGGGCCCCAAAGCGGAAGTGGGCGGGGCCTGGCGCCCTCCAGCCCCCTGCCATGCCCAGGCTTTCCATGGCAACTGTTGCTGGGCCCCAAAGCGGAAGTGGGCGTGGCCTGGCGCCCTCCAGCCCCCAGCCATGCCCAGGCTTGCCCTTGCAACTGTTGCTGGGCCCCAAAGCGGAAGTGGGCGGGGCCTGGCACCCTCCAGCCCCCTGCCATGCCCAGGGTTGCCCTGGAAACTGTTGCTGGCCCCCAAAGCGGAAGTGGGCGGGGCCAGGCGCCCTCAAGCCCCCTACCATGTCCAGGGTTTCCCTTGCAACTGTTGCTGGCCCCCAAAGCGGAAGTGGGCGGGGCCAGGCGCCCTCAAGCCCCCTGCCATGCCCAGGGTTGCCCTGGCAACTGTTGCTGGCCTCCAAAGCGGATGTGGGTGGGGCCTTGCACCCTCCAGCCCCCTGCCATGCCCAGCCATGCCCAGGCTTGCCCTGGCATCTGTTGCTGGCCTCCAAAGCGGAAGTGGGCTGGGCCTGGCAACCTCCAGCCCCCTGCCATGCCGAGGGTTGCCCTGACAACTGTTGCTGGCCCCCAAAGCGGTAGTGGGAAGGGCCAGGCGCCCTCAAGCACCCTGCCATGCCCAGGGTTGCCCTTGCAACGGTTGCTGCCCCCCTAAGCGGAAGTGGGCGGGGCCAGGCGCCCTCAAGCCCCCTGCCATGCCCAGGGTTGCCCTGGCAACTGTTGCTGGCCTCCAAAGCGGATGTGAGTGGGGCCTGGCGCCCTCCAGCCCCCTGCCATGCCCAGCCATGCCCAGGCTTGCCCTTGCAACTGTTGCTGGCCCCAAAGCGGAAGTGGGCGGGGCCCAGCGCCCTCCAGCCCCCTGCCATGCCCAGGCTTGCCCTGGCAACTGTTTTTTGCCCCAAAGCGGAAGTGGGTGGGGCCTGGAGCCCTCAAGCCCCCTGCCATGCCCAGCCATGCCCAGGCTTGCCCTGGCAACTGTTGCTGGGCCCCAAAGCGGAAGTGGGCGTGGCCTGGTGCCCTCCAGCCCCCTACCATGCCCAGGGTTGTCCTTGCAACTGTTGCTGGCCCCCAAAGCGGAAGTGGGCGGGGCCAGGCGCCCTCAAGCCCCCTGCCATGCCCAAGGTTGCCCTGGCAACTGTTGCTGGCCTCCAAAGCGGATATGGGCGGGGCCTGGCACCCTCCAGCCCCCTGCCATGCCCAGCCATGCCCAGGCTTGCCCTGGCAACTGTTGCTGGGCCCCAAAGCGGAAGTGGGCGGGGTCAGGCGCCCTCAAGCCCCCTGCCATGCCCAGGGTTGCCCTGGCAACTGTTGCTGGCCCCCAAAGCGGTAGTGGGAAGGGCCAGGCGCCCTCAAGCACCCTGCCATGCCCAGGGTTGCCCTGGCAACTGTTGCTGGCCTCCAAAGCGGAAGTGGGCGGAGCCTGGCGCCCTCCAGCCCTCTGCCATGCCCAGCCATGCCCAGGCTTGCCCTGGCAACTGTTGCTGGGCCCCAAAGCGGAAGTGGGCGGGACCTGGCGCCCTCCAGCCCCCTGCCATGCCCAGGCTTGCCCTGGCACCTGTTGCTGGGCCCAAAAGCGGAAGTGGGCGGGATCTGGCGAACTGCAGCCCCCTGCCATGCCCAGGCTTGCCCTGGAAACTGTTGCTGGGCCCAAAGCGGAAGTGGGCGGGGCCTGGCGCCCTCCAGCCCACTACCATGCCCAGCCATGCCCAGGCCTGCCCTGGCAACTGTTGCTGGGCCCCAAAGCGGAAGTGGGCGGGGCCTGGCGCCCTCCAGCCCCCAGCCATGCCCAGGCTTGCCCTTGCAACTGTTGCTGGGCCCAAAGCGGAAGTGGGCGGGGCCTGGCACCCTCCAGTCCCCTGCCATGCCCAGGGTTGCCCTGGAAACTGTTGCTGGCCCCCAAAGCGGAATTCGGCGGGGCCAGGCGCCCTCAAGCCCCCTACCATGTCCAGGGTTGCCCTTGCAACTGTTGCTGGCCCCCAAAGCGGAAGTGGGCTGGGCCAGGCGCCCTCAAGCCCCCTGCCATGCCCAGGGTTGCCCTGGCAACTGTTGTTGGCCTACAAAGCGGATGTGGGCGGGGCCTGGCACCCTCCAGCCCCCTGCCATGCCCAGCCATGCCCAGGCTTGCCCTGGCAACTGTTGCTGGGCCCCAAAGCGGAAGTGGGCGGGGCCTGGCACCCTCCAGCCCCCTGCCATGCCCAACCATGCCCAGGCTTGCCCTGGCATCTGTTGCTGGCCTCCAAAGCGGAAGTGGGCTGGGCCTGGCAACCTCCAGCCCCCTGCCATGCCCAGGGTTGCACTGGCAACTGTTGCTGGCCCCCACAGCGGTAGTGGGAAGGGCCAGGCGCCATCAAGCACCCTGCCATGCCCAGGGTTGCCCTGGCAACTGTTGCTGGCCTCCAAAGCGGAAGTGGGCGGAGCCTGGCGCCCTCCAGCCCCCTGCCATGCCCAGGCTTGCCCTGGCACCTGTTGCTGGGCCAAAAAGCGGAAGTGGGCGGGATCTGGCGAACTGCAGCCCCCTGCCATGCCCAGGCTTGCCCTGGAAACTGTTGCTGGGCCCCAAAGCGGAAGTGGGCGGGGCCTGGCGCCCTCCAGCCCCCTGCCATGCCCAGGCTTGCCCTGGCAACTGTTGCTGGGCCCCAAAGCGGAAGTGGGCGGGATCAGGCGCCCTCAAGCCCCCTGCCATGCCCAGGGTTGCCCTGGCAACTGTTGCTGGCCTCCAAAGCGGATGTGGGCGGGGTCTGGCGCCATCCAGCATCCTGCTATGCCCTGGGTTGCCCTGGCAACTGTTGCTGCCCCCCAAAACGGAAGTGGGCGAAGCCTGGCGCCCTTCAGCCCCCAGCCATGCCCAGGCTTGCCCTGGCAACTGTTCCTGGGCCCCAAAGCGGAAGTGGGCGGGGCCTGGCGCCCTCCAGCCCCCTGCCATGCCCAATCTTGCCCTGGAAACTGTTGCTGGGCCCCAAAGCGGAAGTGGGCGGGGCCTGGCACCCTCCAGCCCCCTGCCATGCCCAGGGTTGCCCTGGCAACTGTTGCTGGCCCCCAAAGCGGAAGTGGGCGTGGCCAGGCGCCCTCAAGCCCCCTACCATGCCTAGGCTTGACCTTACAACTGTTGCTGTCCCCCAAAGCGGAAGTGGGCGGGGCCAGGCGCCCTCAAGCCCCCTGCCAAGCCCAGGGTTGCCCTGGCAACTGTTGCTGGCCTCCAAAGCGGATGTGGGTGGGGCCTGGCGCCCTCCAGCCCCCTGCCATGCCCAGCCATGCCCAGTCGTGCCCTGGCAACTGTTGCTGGCCCCAAAGCGGAAGTGGGTGGGGCCTGGCGCCCTCCAGCCCCCTGCCATGCCCAGCCATGCCCAGGCTTGCCCTGGCAACTGTTGCTGGCCCCAAAGCGGAAGTGGGCGGGGCCTGGCGCCCTCCAGCCCCCTGCCATGCCCAGGCTTGCCCTGGCAACTGTTTTTTGCCCCAAAGCGGAAGTGGGTGGGGCCTGGAGCCCTCAAGCCCCCTGCCATGCCCAGCCATGCCCAGGCTTGCCCTAACAACTGTTGCTGGGCCCCAAAGCGGAAGTGGGCGGGGCCTGGCGCCCTCCAGCCCCCTGCCATGCCCAGGCTTGCCCTGGCAACTGTTGCTGGGCCCCAAAGCGGAAGTGGGCGGGGCCTGGCGCCCTCCAGCCCCCTGCCATGCCCAGCCATGCCCAGGCTTGCCCTGGCAACTGTTTCTGGCCCCAAAGCGGAAGTGGGCGGGGCCTGGCGCCCTCCAGCCCCTGCCATGCCTAGGCTTGCCCTGGCAACAGTTTTTTGCCCCAAAGCGGAAGTGGGTGGGGCCTGGCGAACTGCAGCCCCCTGCCATGCCCAGGCTTGCCCTGGAAACTGTTGCTGGGCCCCAAAGCGGAAGTGGGCGGGGCCTGGCGCCCTCCAGCCCCCTGCCATGCCCAGGCTTGCCCTGGCAACTGTTGCTGGGCCCCAAAGCGGAAGTGGGCGGGGTCAGGCGCCCTCAAGCCTCCTGCTATGCCCAGGGTTGCCCTGGCAACTGTTGCTGGCCTCCAAAGCGGATGTGGGCGGGGTCTGGCGCCCTCCAGCCCCCTGCCATGCCCAGGCTTGCCCTGGCACCTGTTGCTGGGCCCAAAAGCGGAAGTGGGCGGGGTCTGGCGAACTGCAGCCCCCTGCCATGCCCAGGCATGCCCTGGAAACTGTTGCTGGGCCCCAAAGCGGAAGTGGGCGGGGCCTGGCGCCCTTCAGCCCCCAGCCATGCCCAGGCTTACCCTGGCAACTGTTGCTGGGCCCCAAAGCGGAAGTGGGCGGGGCCTGGCGCCCTCCAGCCCCCTGCCATGCCCAATCTTGCCCTGGCAACTGTTGCTGGGCCCCAAAGCGGAAGTGGGCGGGGCCTGGCACCCTCCAGCCCCCTGCCATGCCCAGCCATGCCCAGGCTTGCCCTGGCAACTGTTGCTGGGCCCCAAAGCGGAAGTGGACGGGGCCTGGTGCCCTCTAGCCCCCGTGCCATGCACAGGCTTGCCCTGGCAACTGTTGCTGGGCCCAAAAGCGGAAGTGGGAGGGGTCAGACGCCCTCAAGCCCCCTGCCATGCCCAGGGTTGGCCTGGCAACTGTTGCTGGCCTCCAAAGCGGATGTGAGTGGGGCCTGGCGCCCTCCAGCCCCCTGCCATGCCCAGCCATGCCCAGGCTTGCCCTGGCAACTGTTGCTGGCCCCAAAGCGGAAGTGGGCGGGGCCCAGCGCCCTCCAGCCCCCTGCCATGCCCAGGCTTGCCCTGGCAACTGTTTTTTGCCCCAAAGCGGAAGTGGGTGGGGCCTGGAGCCCTCAAGCCCCCTGCCATGCCCAGCCATGCCCAGGCTTGCCCTGGCAACTGTTGCTGGGCCCCAAAGCGGAAGTGGGCGTGGCCTGGTGCCCTCCAGCCCCCTACCATGCCCAGGGTTGTCCTTGCAACTGTTGCTGGCCCCCAAAGCGGAAGTGGGCGGGGTCAGGCGCCCTCAAGCCTCCTGCCATGCCCAGGGTTGCCCTGGCAACTGTTGCTGGCCCCCAAAGCGGTAGTGGGAAGGGCCAGGCGCCCTCAAGCACCCTGCCATGCCCAGGGTTGCCCTGGCAACTGTTGCTGGCCTCCAAAGCGGATATGGGCGGGGCCTGGCACCCTCCAGCCCCCTGCCATGCCCAGCCATGCCCAGGCTTGCCCTGGCAACTGTTGCTGGGCCCCAAAGCGGAAGTGGGCGGGGTCAGGCGCCCTCAAGCCTCCTGCCATGCCCAGGGTTGCCCTGGCAACTGTTGCTGGCCCCCAAAGCGGAAGTGGGCGGGGTCAGGCACCCTCAAGCCCCCTGCCATGCCCAGGGTTGCCCTGGCAACTGTTGCTGGCCTCCAAAGCGGATGTGGGCGGGGTCTGGCGCCATCCAGCATCCTGCTATGCCCTGGGTTGCCCTGGCAACTGTTGCTGGCCCCCAAAGCGGAAGTGGGCGGGGCCTGGCGCCCTTCAGCCCCCAGCCATGCCCAGGCTTGCCCTGGCAACTGTTGCTGGGCCCCAAAGCGGAAGTGGGAAGGGCCTGGCGCCCTCCAGCCCCCTGCCATGCCCAATCTTGCACTGGCAACTGTTGCTGGGCCCAAAAGCGGAAGTGGGCGGGGCCTGGCACCCTCCAGCCCCCTGCCATGCCCAGGGTTGCCCTGGCAACTGTTGCTGGCCCCCAAAGCGGAAGTGGGCGGGGCGTGGCACCCTCAAGCCCCCTACCATGCCTAGGGTTGCCCTTGCAACTGTTGCTGTCCCCCAAAGCGGAAGTGGGCGGGGCCAGGCGCCCTCAAGCCCCCTGCCATGCCCAGGGTTGCCCTGGCAACTGTTGCTGGCCTCCAAAGCGGATGTGGGTGGGGCCTGGCGCCCTCCAGCCCCCTGCCATGCCCAGCCATGCCCAGTCGTGCCCTGGCAACTGTTGCTGGCCCCAAAGCGGAAGTGGGCGGGGCCTGGCGCCCTCCAGCCCCCTGCCATGCCCAGCAATGCCCAGGCTTGCCCTGGCAACTGTTGCTGGGCCCCAAAGCGGAAGTGGGCGGGGCCTGGCGCCCTCCAGCCCCCTGCCATGCCCAACCATGCCCAGGCTTGCCCTGGCATCTGTTGCTGGCCTCCAAAGCGGAAGTGGGCTGGGCCTGGCAACCTCCAGCCCCCTGCCATGCCCAGGGTTGCACTGGCAACTGTTGCTGGCCCCCACAGCGGTAGTGGGAAGGGCCAGGCGCCATCAAGCACCCTGCCATGCCCAGGGTTGCCCTGGAAACTGTTGCTGGGCCCCAAAGCGGAAGTGGGCGGGGCCTGGCGCCCTCCAGCCCCCTGCCATGCCCAGGCTTGCCCTGGCAACTGTTGCTGGGCCCCAAAGCGGAAGTGGGCGGGGTCAGGCGCCCTCAAGCCCCCTGCCATGCCCAGGGTTGCCCTGGCAACTGTTGCTGGCCTCCAAAGCGGATGTGGGCGGGGTCTGGCGCCATCCAGCATCCTGCTATGCCCTGGGTTGCCCTGGCAACTGTTGCTGCCCCCCAAAACGGAAGTGGGCGAAGCCTGGCGCCCTTCAGCCCCCAGCCATGCCCAGGCTTGCCCTGGCAACTGTTGCTGGGCCCCAAAGCGGAAGTGGGCGGGGCCTGGCGCCCTCCAGCCCCCTGCCATGCCCAATCTTGCCCTGGCAACTGTTGCTGGGCCCCAAAGCGGAAGTGGGCTGGGCCTGGCAACCTCCAGCCCCCTGCCATGCCCAGGGTTGCCCTGACAACTGTTGCTGGCCCCCAAAGCGGTAGTGGGAAGGGCCAGGCGCCCTCAAGCACCCTGCCATGCCCAGGGTTGCCCTTGCAACTGTTGCTGCCCCCCTAAGCGGAAGTGGGCGGGGCCAGGCGCCCTCAAGCCCCCTGCCATGCCCAGGGTTGCCCTGGCAACTGTTGCTGGCCTCCAAAGCGGATGTGAGTGGGGCCTGGCGCCCTCCAGCCCCCTGCCATGCCCAGCCATGCCCAGGCTTGCCCTGGCAACTGTTGCTGGCCCCAAAGCGGAAGTGGGCGGGGCCCAGCGCCTTCCAGCCCCCTGCCATGCCCAGGCTTGCCCTGGCAACTGTTTTTTGCCCCAAAGCGGAAGTGGGTGGGGCCTGGAGCCCTCAAGCCCCCTGCCTAGCCCAGCCATGCCCAGGCTTGCCCTGGCAACTGTTGCGGGCCCCAAAGTGGAAGTGGGCGTGGCCTGGTGCCCTCCAGCCCCCTACCATGCCCAGGGTTGTCCTTGCAACTGTTGCTGGCCCCCAAAGCGGAAGTGGGCGGGGCCAGGCGCCCTCCAGCCCCCTGCCATGCCCAACCATGCCCAGGCTTGCCCTGGCATCTGTTGCTGGCCTCCAAAGCGGAAGTGGGCTGGGCCTGGCAACCTCCAGCTCCCTGCCATGCCCAGGGTTGCACTGGCAACTGTTGCTGGCCCCCAAAGTGGTAGTGGGAAGGGCCAGGCGCCATCAAGCACCCTGCCATGCCCAGGGTTGCCCTGGCAACTGTTGCTGGCCTCCAAAGCGGAAGTTGGCGGAGCCTGGCGCCCTCCAGCCCCCTGCCATGCCCAGCCATGCCCAGGCTTGCCCTGGCAACTGTTGCTGGCCCGCAAAGCGGAAGTGGGAAGGGCCAGGTGCCCTCAAGCCCCCTGCCATGCCCAGGGTTGCCCTGGCAACTGTTGCTGGTCTCCAAAGCGGAAGTGGGCGGGGCCTGGCGCCCTCCAGCCCCCAGCCATGCCCAGGCTTGCCCTGGCAACTGTTGCTGGGCCCCAAAGCGGAAGTGGGCGGGGTCAGGCGCCCTCAAGTCCCCTGCCATGCCCAGGGTTGCCCTGGCAACTGTTGCTGGGCCCCAAAGCGGAAGTGGGCGGGGCCTGGCACCCTCCAGCCCCCTGCCATGCCCAGGGTTGCCCTGGCAACTGTTGCTGGCCTCCAAAGCGGATGTGAGTGGGGCCTGGCGCCCTCCAGCCCCCTGCCATGCCCAGCCATGCCCAGGCTTGCCCTGGCAACTGTTGCTGGCCCCAAAGCGGAAGTGGGCGGGGCCCAGCGCCCTCCAGCCCCCTGCCATGCCCAGGCTTGCCCTGGCAACTGTTTTTTGCCCCAAAGCGGAAGTGGGTGGGGCCTGGAGCCCTCAAGCCCCCTGCCATGCCCAGCCATGCCCAGGCTTGCCCTGGCAACTGTTGCTGGGCCCCAAAGCGGAAGTGGGCGTGGCCTGGTGCCCTCCAGCCCCCTACCATGCCCAGGGTTGTCCTTGCAACTGTTGCTGGCCCCCAAAGCGGAAGTGGGCGGGGTCAGGCGCCCTCAAGCCTCCTGCCATGCCCAGGGTTGCCCTGGCAACTGTTGCTGGCCCCCAAAGCGGTAGTGGGAAGGGCCAGGCGCCCTCAAGCACCCTGCCATGCCCAGGGTTGCCCTGGCAACTGTTGCTGGCCTCCAAAGCGGATATGGGCGGGGCCTGGCACCCTCCAGCCCCCTGCCATGCCCAGCCATGCCCAGGCTTGCCCTGGCAACTGTTGCTGGGCCCCAAAGCGGAAGTGGGCGGGGTCAGGCGCCCTCAAGCCTCCTGCCATGCCCAGGGTTGCCCTGGCAACTGTTGCTGGCCCCCAAAGCGGAAGTGGGCGGGGTCAGGCACCCTCAAGCCCCCTGCCATGCCCAGGGTTGCCCTGGCAACTGTTGCTGGCCTCCAAAGCGGATGTGGGCGGGGTCTGGCGCCATCCAGCATCCTGCTATGCCCTGGGTTGCCCTGGCAACTGTTGCTGGCCCCCAAAGCGGAAGTGGGCGGGGCCTGGCGCCCTTCAGCCCCCAGCCATGCCCAGGCTTGCCCTGGCAACTGTTGCTGGGCCCCAAAGCGGAAGTGGGAAGGGCCTGGCGCCCTCCAGCCCCCTGCCATGCCCAATCTTGCACTGGCAACTGTTGCTGGGCCCAAAAGCGGAAGTGGGCGGGGCCTGGCACCCTCCAGCCCCCTGCCATGCCCAGGGTTGCCCTGGCAACTGTTGCTGGCCCCCAAAGCGGAAGTGGGCGGGGCGTGGCACCCTCAAGCCCCTACCATGCCTAGGGTTGCCCTTGCAACTGTTGCTGTCCCCCAAAGCGGAAGTGGGCGGGGCCAGGCGCCCTCAAGCCCCCTGCCATGCCCAGGGTTGCCCTGGCAACTGTTGCTGGCCTCCAAAGCGGATGTGGGTGGGGCCTGGCGCCCTCCAGCCCCCTGCCATGCCCAGCCATGCCCAGTCGTGCCCTGGCAACTGTTGCTGGCCCCAAAGCGGAAGTGGGCGGGGCCTGGCGCCCTCCAGCCCCCTGCCATGCCCAGCAATGCCCAGGCTTGCCCTGGCAACTGTTGCTGGGCCCCAAAGCGGAAGTGGGCGGGGCCTGGCGCCCTCCAGCCCCCTGCCATGCCCAACCATGCCCAGGCTTGCCCTGGCATCTGTTGCTGGCCTCCAAAGCGGAAGTGGGCTGGGCCTGGCAACCTCCAGCCCCCTGCCATGCCCAGGGTTGCACTGGCAACTGTTGCTGGCCCCCACAGCGGTAGTGGGAAGGGCCAGGCGCCATCAAGCACCCTGCCATGCCCAGGGTTGCCCTGGAAACTGTTGCTGGGCCCCAAAGCGGAAGTGGGCGGGGCCTGGCGCCCTCCAGCCCCCTGCCATGCCCAGGCTTGCCCTGGCAACTGTTGCTGGGCCCCAAAGCGGAAGTGGGCGGGGTCAGGCGCCCTCAAGCCCCCTGCCATGCCCAGGGTTGCCCTGGCAACTGTTGCTGGCCTCCAAAGCGGATGTGGGCGGGGTCTGGCGCCATCCAGCATCCTGCTATGCCCTGGGTTGCCCTGGCAACTGTTGCTGCCCCCCAAAACGGAAGTGGGCGAAGCCTGGCGCCCTTCAGCCCCCAGCCATGCCCAGGCTTGCCCTGGCAACTGTTGCTGGGCCCCAAAGCGGAAGTGGGCGGGGCCTGGCGCCCTCCAGCCCCCTGCCATGCCCAATCTTGCCCTGGCAACTGTTGCTGGGCCCCAAAGCGGAAGTGGGCTGGGCCTGGCAACCTCCAGCCCCCTGCCATGCCCAGGGTTGCCCTGACAACTGTTGCTGGCCCCCAAAGCGGTAGTGGGAAGGGCCAGGCGCCCTCAAGCACCCTGCCATGCCCAGGGTTGCCCTTGCAACTGTTGCTGCCCCCCTAAGCGGAAGTGGGCGGGGCCAGGCGCCCTCAAGCCCCCTGCCATGCCCAGGGTTGCCCTGGCAACTGTTGCTGGCCTCCAAAGCGGATGTGAGTGGGGCCTGGCGCCCTCCAGCCCCCTGCCATGCCCAGCCATGCCCAGGCTTGCCCTGGCAACTGTTGCTGGCCCCAAAGCGGAAGTGGGCGGGGCCCAGCGCCTTCCAGCCCCCTGCCATGCCCAGGCTTGCCCTGGCAACTGTTTTTTGCCCCAAAGCGGAAGTGGGTGGGGCCTGGAGCCCTCAAGCCCCCTGCCTAGCCCAGCCATGCCCAGGCTTGCCCTGGCAACTGTTGCGGGCCCCAAAGCGGAAGTGGGCGTGGCCTGGTGCCCTCCAGCCCCCTACCATGCCCAGGGTTGTCCTTGCAACTGTTGCTGGCCCCCAAAGCGGAAGTGGGCGGGGCCAGGCGCCCTCCAGCCCCCTGCCATGCCCAACCATGCCCAGGCTTGCCCTGGCATCTGTTGCTGGCCTCCAAAGCGGAAGTGGGCTGGGCCTGGCAACCTCCAGCTCCCTGCCATGCCCAGGGTTGCACTGGCAACTGTTGCTGGCCCCCAAAGTGGTAGTGGGAAGGGCCAGGCGCCATCAAGCACCCTGCCATGCCCAGGGTTGCCCTGGCAACTGTTGCTGGCCTCCAAAGCGGAAGTTGGCGGAGCCTGGCGCCCTCCAGCCCCCTGCCATGCCCAGCCATGCCCAGGCTTGCCCTGGCAACTGTTGCTGGCCCGCAAAGCGGAAGTGGGAAGGGCCAGGTGCCCTCAAGCCCCCTGCCATGCCCAGGGTTGCCCTGGCAACTGTTGCTGGTCTCCAAAGCGGAAGTGGGCGGGGCCTGGCGCCCTCCAGCCCCCAGCCATGCCCAGGCTTGCCCTGGCAACTGTTGCTGGGCCCCAAAGCGGAAGTGGGCGGGGTCAGGCGCCCTCAAGTCCCCTGCCATGCCCAGGGTTGCCCTGGCAACTGTTGCTGGGCCCCAAAGCGGAAGTGGGCGGGGCCTGGCACCCTCCAGCCCCCTGCCATGCCCAGGGTTGCCCTGGCAACTGTTGCTGGGCCACAAAGCGGAAGTGGGCGGGGCCTGGCACCCTCCAGCCCCCTGCCATGCCCAGCCATGCCCAGGCTTGCCCTGGCAACTGTTGCTGGCCCCAAAGCGGAAGTGGGCGGGCCCTGGCGCCCTCCAGCCCCTGCCATGCCCAGGCTTGCCCTGGAAACTGTTGCTGGGCCCCAAAGCGGAAGTGGGCGTGGCCTTGCGCCCTCCAGCCCCCTGCCATGCCCAGCCATGCCCAGGCTTGCCCTGGCAACTGTTGCTGGGCCCCAAAGCGGAAGTGGGCGGGGCCTGGCGCCCTCCAGCCCCCTGCCATGCCCAGCCATGCCCAGGCTTGCCCTGGCAACTGTTGCTGGCCCCAAAGCGGAAGTGGGCGGGGCCTGGCGCCCTCCAGCCCCCTGCCATGCCCAGGCTTGCCCTGGCAACTGTTTTTTGCCCCAAAGCGGAAGTGGGTGGGGCCTGGAGCCCTCAAGCCCCCTGCCATGCCCAGCCATGCCCAGGCTTGCCCTGGCAACTGTTGCTGGCCCCAAAGCGGAAGTGGGCGGGGCCTGGCGCCCTCCAGCCCCTGCCATGCCTAGGCTTGCCCTGGCAACAGTTTTTTGCCCCAAAGCGGAAGTGGGTGGGGCCTGGCGAACTGCAGCCCCCTGCCATGCCCAGGCTTGCCCTGGAAACTGTTGCTGGGCCCCAAAGCGGAAGTGGGCGGGGCCTGGCGCCCTCCAGCCCCCTGCCATGCCCAGGCTTGCCCTGGCAACTGTTGCTGGGCCCCAAAGCGGAAGTGGGCGGGGTCAGGCGCCCTCAAGCCTCCTGCTATGCCCAGGGTTGCCCTGGCAACTGTTGCTGGCCTCCAAAGCGGATGTGGGCGGGGTCTGGCGCCCTCCAGCCCCCTGCCATGCCCAGGCTTGCCCTTGCAACTGTTGCTGGCCCCAAAGCGGAAGTGGGCGGGGCCCAGCGCCCTCCAGCCCCCTGCCATGCCCAGGCTTGCCCTGGCAACTGTTTTTTCCCCCAAAGCGGAAGTGGGTGGGGACTGGAGCCCTCAAGCCCCCTGCCATGCCCAGCCATGCCCAGGCTTGCCCTGGCAACTGTTGCTGGGCCCCAAAGCGGAAGTGGGCGTGGCCTGGTGCCCTCCAGCCCCCTACCATGCCCAGGGTTGTCCTTGCAACTGTTGCTGGCCCCCAAAGCGGAAGTGGGCGGGGCCAGGCGCCCTCAAGCCCCCTGCCATGCCCAGGGTTGCCCTGGCAACTGTTGCTGGCCTCCAAAGCGGATATGGGCGGGGCCTGGCACCCTCCAGCCCCCTGCCATGCCCAGCCATGCCCAGGCTTGCCCTGGCAACTGTTGCTGGGCCCCAAAGCGGAAGTGGGCGGGGTCAGGCGCCCTCAAGCCCCCTGCCATGCCCAGGGTTGCCCTGGCAACTGTTGCTGGCCCCCAAAGCGGTAGTGGGAAAGGCCAGGCGCCCTCAAGCACCCTGCCATGCCCAGGGTTGCCCTGGCAACTGTTGCTGGCCTCCAAAGCGGAAGTGGGCGGAGCCTGGCGCCCTCCAGCCCTCTGCCATGCCCAGCCATGCCCAGGCTTGCCCTGGCAACTGTTGCTGGCCCCCAAAGCGGAAGTGGGCGGGCCCTGGCGCCCTCCAGCCCCTGCCATGCCCAGGGTTGCCCTGGCAACAGTTTTTTGCCCCAAAGCGGAAGTGGGTGGGGCCTGGAGCCCTCAAGCCCCCTGCCATGCCCAGCCATGCCCAGGCTTGCCCTGGCAACTGTTGCTGGGCCCCAAAGCGGAAGTGGGCGGGGCCTGGCGCCCTCCAGCCCCCTGCCATGCCCAGGCTTGCCCTGGCAACTGTTGCTGGGCCCCAAAGCGGAAGTGGGCGGGGCCTGGCGCCCTCCAGCCCCCAGCCATGCCCTGGCTTGCCCTGGCAACTGTTGCTGGGCCCCAAAGCGGAAGTGGGTGGGGTCAGGCGCCCTCAAGTCCCCTGCCATGCCCAGGGTTGCCCTGGCAACTGTTGCTGGGCCCCAAAGCGGAAGTGGGCGGGGCCTGGCGCCCTCCAGCCCCCTGCCATGCCCAGGCTTTCCATGGCAACTGTTGCTGGGCCCCAAAGCGGAAGTGGACGTGGCCTGGCGCCCTCCAGCCCCCAGCCATGCCCAGGCTTGCCCTTGCAACTGTTGCTGGGCCCCAAAGCGGAAGTGGGCGGGGCCTGGCACCCTCCAGCCCCCTGCCATGCCCAGGGTTGCCCTGGAAACTGTTGCTGGCCCCCAAAGCGGAAGTGGGCGGGGCCAGGCGCCCTCAAGCCCCCTACCATGTCCAGGGTTTCCCTTGCAACTGTTGCTGGCCCCCAAAGCGGAAGTGGGCGGGGCCAGGCGCCCTCAAGCCACCTGCCATGCCCAGGGTTGCCCTGGCAACTGTTGCTGGCCTCCAAAGCGGATGTGGGTGGGGCCTTGCACCCTCCAGCCCCCTGCCATGCCCAGCCATGCCCAGGCTTGCCCTGGCATCTGTTGCTGGCCTCCAAAGCGGAAGTGGGCTGGGCCTGGCAACCTCCAGCCCCCTGCCATGCCCAGGGTTGCCCTGACAACTGTTGCTGGCCCCCAAAGCGGTAGTGGGAAGGGCCAGGCGCCCTCAAGCACCCTGCCATGCCCAGGGTTGCCCTTGCAACGGTTGCTGCCCCCCTAAGCGGAAGTGGGCGGGGCCAGGCGCCCTCAAGCCCCCTGCCATGCCCAGGGTTGCCCTGGCAACTGTTGCTGGCCTTCAAAGCGGATGTGAGTGGGGCCTGGCGCCCTCCAGCCCCCTGCCATGCCCAGCCATGCCCAGGCTTGCCCTTGCAACTGTTGCTGGCCCCAAAGCGGAAGTGGGCAAGGCCCAGCGCCCTCCAGCCCCCTGCCATGCCCAGGCTTGCCCTGGCAACTGTTTTTTGCCCCAAAGCGGAAGTGGGTGGGGCCTGGAGCCCTCAAGCCCCCTGCCATGCCCAGCCATGCCCAGGCTTGCCCTGGCAACTGTTGCTGGGCCCCAAAGCGGAAGTGGGCGTGGCCTGGTGCCCTCCAGCCCCCTACCATGCCCAGGGTTGTCCTTGCAACTGTTGCTGGCCCCCAAAGCGGAAGTGGGCGGGGCCAGGCGCCCTCAAGCCCCCTGCCATGCCCAGGGTTGCCCTGGCAACTGTTGCTGGCCTCCAAAGCGGATGTGGGCGGGGCCAGGCACCCTCCAGCCCCCTGCCATGCCCAGCCATGCCCAGGCTTGCCCTGGCATCTGTTGCTGGCCTCCAAAGCGGAAGTGGGCTGGGCCTGGCAACCTCCAGCCCCCTGCCATGCCCAGGGTTGCCCTGGCACCTGTTGCTGGGCCCAAAAGCGGAAGTGGGCGGGGCCTGGCGCCCTCCAGCCCCCTGCCATGCTCAGACTTGCCCTGGCAACTGTTGCTGGGCCCAAAAGCGGAAGTGTGCGGGGCCTGGCGCCCTCCAGCCTCCTGCCATGCCCAGGCTTGCCCTGGCAACTGTTGCTGGCCCCCAAAGCGGAAGTGGGCGGGGCCTGGAACCCTCCAGCCCCCTGCCATGCCCAGCCATGCCCAGGCTTGCCCTGGCAACTGTTGCTGGGCCCCAAAGCGGAAGTGGGCGGGGCCTAGCGCCCTCCAGCCCCCTGCCATGCCCAACCATGCCCAGGCTTACCCTGGCATCTGTTGCTGGCCTCCAAAGAGGAAGTGGGCTGGGCCTGGCAACCTCCAGCCCCCTGCCATGCCCAGGGTTGCCCTGGCACCTGTTGCTGGGCCCAAAAGCGGAAGTGGGCGGGGCCTGGCGCCCTCCAGCCCCCTGCCATGCTCAGGCTTGCCGTGGCAACTGTTGCTGGGCCCAAAAGCGGAAGTGGGCGGGGCCAGGCGCCCTCCAGCCTCCTGCCATGCCCAGGCTTGCCCTGGCAACTGTTGCTGGGCCCAAAAGCGGAAGTGTGCGGGGCCTGGCGCCCTCCAGCCCCCTGCCATGCTCAGGGTTGCCCTGGCAACTGTTGCTGGGCCCAAAAGCGGAAGTGTGCCGGGCCAGGCGCCCTCCAGCCTCCTGCCATGCCCAGGCTTGCCCTGGCAACTGTTGCTGGGCCCAAAAGCGGAAGTGTGCGGGGCCAGGCGCCCTCCAGCCTCCTGCCATGCCCAGGCTTGCCCTGGCAACTGTTGCTGGGCCCAAAAGCGGAAGTGTGCGGGGCCTGGCGCCCTCCAGCCCCCTGCCATGCTCAGGGTTGCCCTGGCAACTGTTGCTGGGCCCAAAAGCGGAAGTGTGCGGGGCCAGGCGCCCTCCAGCCTCCTGCCATGCCCAGGCTTGCCCTGGCAACTGTTGCTGGGCCCAAAAGCGGAAGTGTGCGGGGCCAGGCGCCCTCCAGCCTCCTGCCATGCCCAGGCTTGCCCTGGCAACTGTTGCTGGGCCGCAAAGCGGAAGTGGGCGGGGCCTGGCGCCCTCCAGCCCCCAGCCATGCCAAGGTTTGCCCTGGCAACTGTTGCTGGGCCCCAAAGCGGAAGTGGGCGGGGCCTGGCGCCCTCCAGCCCCCAGCCATGCCCAGGCTTGCCCTGGCAACTGTTGCTGGGCCCCAAAGCGGAAGTGGGTGGGGCCTGGCACCCTCCAGCCCCCTGCCATGCCCAGGGTTGCCCTGGCAACTGTTGCTGGCCCCCAAAGTGGAAGTGGGCGGGGCCTGGAACCCTCCAGCCCCCTGCCATGCCCAGGCTTGCCCTTGCAACTGTTGCTGGGCCCAAAAGCGGAAGTGGGCGGGGCCTGGTGCCCTCCAGCCCCCGTGCCATGCCCAGGCTTGCCCTTGCAACTGTTGCTGGGCCCAAAAGCGGAAGTGGGCGGGGCCTGGCGCCCTCCAGCCCCCTGCCATGCCCATCAATGCCCAGGCTTGCCCTGGCAACTGTTGCTGGGCCCCAAACGGAAGTGGGCGGGGCCTGGCGCCCTCCAGTCCCCTGCCATGCCCAGGGTCGCCCTGGCAACTGTTGCTGGCCCCCAAAGCGGTAGTGGGAAAGGCCAGGCGCCCTCAAGCACCCTGTCATGCCCAGGGTTGCCCTGGCAACTGTTGCTGGCCTCCAAAGCGGAAGTGGGCGGAGCCTGGCGCCCTCCAGCCCCCGTGCCATGCCCAGGCTTGCCCTTGCAACTGTTGCTGGGCCCAAAAGCGGAAGTGGGCGGGGCCTGGCGCCCTCCAGCCCCCTGCCATGCCCATCAATGCCCAGGCTTGCCCTGGCAACTGTTGCTGGGCCCCAAAGCGGAAGTGGGCGGGGCCTGGCGCCCTCCAGCCCCCTGCCATGCCCAGGCTTGCCCTGTCAACTGTTGCTGGGCCCCAAAGCGGAAGTGGGCGGAGCCTGGCGCCCTCCAGCCCCCTGCCATGCCCAGGCTTGCCCTGGCAACTGTTGCTGGGCCCCAAAGCGGAAGTGGGCGGGGTCAGGTGCCCTCAAGCCCCCTGCCATGCCCAGGGTTGCCCTGGCAACTGTTGCTGGCCTCCAAAGCGGATGTGGGAGGGGTCTAGCGCCATCCAGCATCCTGCTATGCCCTGGGTTGCCCTGGCAACTGTTGCTGGCCTCCAAAGCGGATGCGGGCTGGGCCTGGCGCCCTCAAGCCCCCTGCCATGCCCAGGGTTGCCCTGGCAACTGTTGCTGGCCTCCAAAGCGGATGTGGGCGGGGCCTGGCACCCTCCAGCCCCCTGCCATGCCCAGCCATGCCCAGGCTTGCCCTGGCATCTGTTGCTGGCCTCCAAAGCGGAACTGGGCTGGGCCTGGCAACCTCCAGCCCCCTGCCATGCCCAGGGTTGCCCTGGCAACTGTTGCTGGCCCCCAAAGCGGAAGTGGGTGGGGCCTGGCGCCCTCCAGCCCCCTACCATGCCCAACCATACCCAGGCTTGCCCTGGCATCTGTTGCTGGCCTCCAAAGCGGAACTGGGCTGGGCCTGGCAACCTCCAGCCCCCTGCCATGCCCAGGGTTGCCCTGGCAACTGTTGCTAGCCCCCAAAGCGGAAGTGGGCGGGGCCTGGCGCCCTCCAGCCCCCTGCCATGCCCAGGCTTGCCCTGTCAACTGTTGCTGGGCCCCAAAGCGGAAGTGGGCGGGGCCTGGCGCCCTCCAGCCCCCTGCCATGCCCAGGCTTGCCCTGGCAACTGTTGCTGGGCCCCAAAGCGGAAGTGGGCGGGGTCAGGCGCCCTCAAGCCCCCTGCCATGCCCAGGGTTGCCCTGGCAACTGTTGCTGGCCCCCAAAGCGGATGTGGGAGGGGTCTAGCGCCATCCAGCATCCTGCTATGCCCTGGGTTGCCCTGGCAACTGTTGCTGGCCTCCAAAGCGGATGCGGGCTGGGCCTGGCGCCCTCAAGCCCCCTGCCATGCCCAGGGTTGCCCTGGCAACTGTTGCTGGCCTCCAAAGCGGATGTGGGCGGGGCCTGGCACCCTCCAGCCCCCTGCCATGCCCAGCCATGCCCAGGCTTGCCCTGGCAACTGTTGCTGGGCCCCAAAGCGGAAGTGGGTGGGGCCTGGCGCCCTCCAGCCCCCTGCCATGCCCAACCATGCCCAGGCTTGCCCTGGCATCTGTTGCTGGCCTCCAAAGCGGAACTGGGCTGGGCCTGGCAACCTCCAGCCTCCTGCCATGCCCAATCTTGCCCTGGCAACTGTTGCTGGGCCCCAAAGCGGAAGTGGGCGGGGCCTGGCACCCTCCAGCCCCCTGCCATGCCCAGGGTTGCCCTGGCAACTGTTGCTGGCCCCCAAAGCGGAAGTGGGCGGGGCCAGGCGCCCTCAAGCCCCCTACCATGCCCAGGGTTGCCCTTGCAACTGTTGCTGGCCCCCAAAGCGGAAGTGGGCGGAGCCAGGCGCCCTCAAGCCCCCTGCCATGCCCAGGGTTGCCCTGGCAACTGTTGCTGGCCTCCAAAGCGGATGTGGGCGGGGCCTGGCACCCTCCAGCCCCCTGCCATGCCCAGCCATGCCCAGGCTTGCCTTGGCAACTTTTGCTGGGCCCCAAAGCGGAAGTGGGCGGGGCCTGGCGCCCTCCAGCCCCCTGCCATGCCCAACCATGCCCAGGCTTGCCCTGGCATCTGTTGCTGGCCTCCAAAGCGGAAGTGGGCTGAGCCTGGCAACCTCCAGCTCCCTGCCATGCCCAGGGTTGCCCTGGCAACTGTTGCTGGCCCCCAAAGCGGTAGTGGGAAGGGCCAGGCGCCCTCAAGCACCCTGCCATGCCCAGGGTTGCCCTGGCAACTGTTGCTGGCCTCCAAAGCGGAAGTGGGCGGAGCCTGGCGCCCTCCAGCCCCCTGCCATGCCCAGCCATGCCCAGGCTTTCCCTGGCAACTGTTGCTGGGCCCCAAAGCGGAAGTGGGCGGGGCCTGGAGCCCTCCAGCCCCCTGCCATGCCCAGGCTTGCCCTGGCACCTGTTGCTGGGCCCAAAAGCGGAAGTGGGCGGTATCTGGCGAACTGCAGCCCCCTGCCATGCCCAGGCTTGCCATGGAAACTGTTGCTGGGCCCCAAAGCGGAAGTGGGCGGGGCCAGGCGCCCTCAAGCCCCCTGCCATGCCCAGGGTTGCCCTGGCAACTGTTGCTGGCCTCCAAAGCGGAAGTGGGCGGAGCCTGGCGCCCTCCAGCCCCCTGCCATGCCCAGCCATGCCCAGGCTTGCCCTGATACCTGTTGCTGGGCCCAAAAGCGGAAGTGGGCGGGGTCTGGCGAACTGCAGCCCCCTGCCATGCCCAGGCTTGCCCTGGAAACTGTTGCTGGGCCCCAAAGTGGAAGTGGGCGGGCAGCCCCCTGCCATGCCCAGGCTTGCCCTCGCAACTGTTGCTGGGCCCCAAATCAGAAGTGGGCGGGGTCAGGCGCCCTCAAGCCCCCTGCCATGCCCAGGGTTGCCCTGGCAACTGTTGCTGGCCTCCAAAGCGGATGTGGGCGGGGTCTGGCGCCATCCAGCATCCTGCTATGCCCTAGGTTGCCCTGGCAACTGTTGCTGGCCCCTAAAGCGGAAGTGGGCGGGGCCTGGCGCCCTTCAGCCCCCAGCCATGCCCAGGCTTGCCCTGGCAACTGTTTCTGGGCCCCAAAGCGGAAGTGGGCGGGGGCTGGCGCCCTCCAGCCCCCTGCCATGCCCAATCTTACCCAGGCAACTGTTGCTGGGCCCCAAAGCGGAAGTGGGCGGGGTCTCGCACCCTCCAGCCCCCTGCCATGCCCAGGGTTGCCCTGGCAACTGTTGCTGGCCCCCAAAGCGGAAGTGGGCGGGGCCAGGCGCCCTCAAGCCCCCTACCATGCCTAGGGTTGCCCTTGCAACTGTTGCTGGCCCCCAAAGCGGAAGTGGGCGGGGCCAGACGCCCTCAAGTGCCCTGCCATGCCCAGGGTTGCCCTGGCAACTGTTGCTGGCCTCCAAAGCAGATATGGGCGGGGCCTGGCACCCTCCAGCCCCCTGCCATGCCCAGCCATGCCCAGGCTTGCCCTGGCAACTGTTGCTGGGCCCCAAAGCGGAAGTGGGCGAAGCCTGGCGCCCTCCAGCACCCTGCCATGCCCAGGCTTGCCCTGGCAACTGTTGCTGGGCCCCAAAGCGGAAGTGGGCGGGGTCAGGCGCCCTCAAGCCCCCTGCCATGCCCAGGGTTGCCCTGGCAACTGTTGCTGGCCCCCAAAGCGGTAGTGGGAAGGGCCAGGCGCCCTCAAGCACCCTGCCATGCCCAGGGTTGCCCTGGCAACAGTTGCTGGCCTCCAAAGCGGAAGTGGGCGGAGCCTGGCGCCCTCCAGCCCCCTGCCATGCCCAGCCATGCCCAGGCTTGCCCTGGCAACTGTTGCTGGGCCCCAAAGCGGAAGTGGGCGGGGCCTGGCGCCCTCCAGCCCCCTGCCATGCCCAGGCTTGCCCTGGCACCTGTTGCTGGGCCCAAAAGCGGAAGTGGGCGGGATCTGGCGAACTGCAGCCCCCTGCCATGCCCAGGCTTGCCCTGGAAACTGTTGCTGGGCCCCAAAGCGGAAGTGGGCGGGGCCTGGCGCCCTCCAGCCCCCTGCCATGCCCAGGCTTGCCCTGGCAACTTTTACTGGGCCCCAAAGCGGAAGCGGGCGGGGTCAGGCACCCTCAAGCCCCCTGCCATGCCCAGGGTTACCATGGCAACTGTTGCTGGCCTCCAAAGCGGATGTGGGCGGGGTCTGGCGCCATCCAGCATCCTGCTATGCCCTGGGTTGCCCTGGCAACTGTTGCTGGCCCCCAAAGCGGAAGTGGGCGGGGCCTGGCGCCCTTCAGCCCCCAGCCATGCCCACGCTTGCCCTGGCAACTGTTGCTGTGCCCCAAAGCGGAAGTGGGAAGGGCCTGGCGCCCTCCAGCCCCCTGCCATGCCCAGGCTTGCCCTGGCAACTGTTGCTGGGCCCCAAAGCGGATGTGGGAGGGGTCTAGCGCCATCCAGCATCCTGCTATGCCCTGGGTTGCCCTGGCAACTGTTGCTGGCCTCCAAAGCGGATGCGGGCTGGGCCTGGCGTCCTCAAGCCCCCTGCCATGCCCAGGGTTGCCCTGGCAACTGTTGCTGGCCTCCAAAGCGGATGTGGGCGGGGCCTGGCACCCTCCAGCCCCCTGCCATGCCCAGCCATGCCCAGGCTTGCCCTGGCAACTGTTGCTGGGCCCCAAAGCGGAAGTGGGCGGGGCCTGGCGCCCTCCAGCCCCCTGCCATGCCCAACCATGCCCAGGCTTGCCCTGGCATCTGTTGCTGGCCTCCAAAGCGGAAGTGGGCTGAGCCTGGCAACCTCCAGCTCCCTGCCATGCCCAGGGTTGCCCTGGCAACTGTTGCTGGCCCCCAAAGCGGTAGTGGGAAGGGCCAGGCGCCCTCAAGCACCCTGCCATGCCCAGGGTTGCCCTGGCAACTGTTGCTGGCCCCCAAAGCGGAAGTGGGCGGGGCCAGGCGCCCTCAAGCCCCCTACCATGCCCAGGGTTGCCCTTGCAACTGTTGCTGGCCCCCAAAGCGGAAGTGGGCGGAGCCAGGCGCCCTCAAGCCCCCTGCCATGCCCAGGGTTGCCCTGGCAACTGTTGCTGGCCTCCAAAGCGGATGTGGGCGGGGCCTGGCACCCTCCAGCCCCCTGCCATGCCCAGCCATGCCCAGGCTTGCCTTGGCAACTTTTGCTGGGCCCCAAAGCGGAAGTGGGCGGGGCCTGGCGCCCTCCAGCCCCCTGCCATGCCCAACCATGCCCAGGCTTGCCCTGGCATCTGTTGCTGGCCTCCAAAGCGGAAGTGGGCTGAGCCTGGCAACCTCCAGCTCCCTGCCATGCCCAGGGTTGCCCTGGCAACTGTTGCTGGCCCCCAAAGCGGTAGTGGGAAGGGCCAGGCGCCCTCAAGCACCCTGCCATGCCCAGGGTTGCCCTGGCAACTGTTGCTGGCCTCCAAAGCGGAAGTGGGCGGAGCCTGGCGCCCTCCAGCCCCCTGCCATGCCCAGCCATGCCCAGGCTTTCCCTGGCAACTGTTGCTGGGCCCCAAAGCGGAAGTGGGCGGGGCCTGGAGCCCTCCAGCCCCCTGCCATGCCCAGGCTTGCCCTGGCACCTGTTGCTGGGCCCAAAAGCGGAAGTGGGCGGTATCTGGCGAACTGCAGCCCCCTGCCATGCCCAGGTTTGCCATGGAAACTGTTGCTGGGCCCCAAAGCGGAAGTGGGCGGGGCCAGGCGCCCTCAAGCCCCCTGCCATGCCCAGGGTTGCCCTGGCAACTGTTGCTGGCCTCCAAAGCGGAAGTGGGCGGAGCCTGGCGCCCTCCAGCCCCCTGCCATGCACAGCCATGCCCAGGCTTGCCCTGATACCTGTTGCTGGGCCCAAAAGCGGAAGTGGGCGGGGTCTGGCGAACTGCAGCCCCCTGCCATGCCCAGGCTTGCCCTGGAAACTGTTGCTGGGCCCCAAAGTGGAAGTGGGCGGGCAGCCCCCTGCCATGCCCAGGCTTGCCCTGGCAACTGTTGCTGGGCCCCAAATCGGAAGTGGGCGGGGTCAGGCGCCCTCAAGCCCCCTGCCATGCCCAGGGTTGCCCTGGCAACTGTTGCTGGCCTCCAAAGCGGATGTGGGCGGGGTCTGGCGCCATCCAGCATCCTGCTATGGCCTAGTTGCCCTGGCAACTGTTGCTGGCCCCTAAAGCGGAAGTGGGCGGGGCCTGGCGCCCTTCAGCCCCCAGCCATGCCCCTTCAGCCCCCAGCCATGCCCAGGCTTGCCCTGGCAACTGTTTCTGGGCCCCAAAGCGGAAGTGGGCGGGGCCTGGCGCCCTCCAGCCCCCTGCCATGCCCAATCTTACCCAGGCAACTGTTGCTGGGCCCCAAAGCGGAAGTAGGCGGGGTCTCGCACCCTCCAGCCCCCTGCCATGCCCAGGGTTGCCCTGGCAACTGTTGCTGGCCCCCAAAGCGGAAGTGGGCGGGGCCAGGCGCCCTCAAGCCCCCTACCATGCCTAGGGTTGCCCTTGCAACTGTTGCTGGCCCCCAAAGCGGAAGTGGGCGGGGCCAGACGCCCTCAAGCCCCCTGCCATGCCCAGGGTTGCCCTGGCAACTGTTGCTGGCCTCCAAAGCAGATATGGGCGGGGCCTGGCACCCTCCAGCCCCCTGCCATGCCCAGCCATGCCCAGGCTTGCCCTGGCAACTGTTGCTGGGCCCCAAAGCGGAAGTGGGCGGGGTCAGGCGCCCTCAAGCCCCCTGCCATGCCCAGGGTTGCCCTGGCAACTGTTGCTGGCCCCCAAAGCGGTAGTGGGAAGGGCCAGGCGCCCTCAAGCACCCTGCCATGCCCAGGGTTGCCCTGGCAACTGTTGCTGGCCTCCAAAGCGGAAGTGGGCGGAGCCTGGCGCCCTCCAGCCCCCTGCCATGCCCAGCCATGCCCAGGCTTGCCCTGGCAACTGTTGCTGGGCCCCAAAGCGGAAGTGGGCGGGGCCTGGCGCCCTCCAGCCCCCTGCCATGCCCAGGCTTGCCCTGGCACCTGTTGCTGGGCCCAAAAGCGGAAGTGGGCGGGATCTGGCGAACTGCAGCCCCCTGCCATGCCCAGGCTTGCCCTGGAAACTGTTGCTGGGCCCCAAAGCGGAAGTGGGCGGGGCCTGGCGCCCTCCAGCCCCCTGCCATGCCCAGGCTTGCCCTGGCAACTGTTACTGGGCCCCAAAGCGGAAGCGGGCGGGGTCAGGCACCCTCAAGCCCCCTGCCATGCCCAGGGTTACCATGGCAACTGTTGCTGGCCTCCAAAGCGGATGTGGGCGGGGTCTGGCGCCATCCAGCATCCTGCTATGCCCTGGGTTGCCCTGGCAACTGTTGCTGGCCCCCAAAGCGGAAGTGGGCGGGGCCTGGCGCCCTTCAGCCCCCAGCCATGCCCACGCTTGCCCTGGCAACTGTTGCTGGGCCCCAAAGCGGAAGTGGGAAGGGCCTGGCGCCCTCCAGCCCCCTGCCATGCCCAGGCTTGCCCTGGCAACTGTTGCTGGGCCCCAAAGCGGAAGTGGGCGGGGTCAGGCGCCCTCAAGCCCCCTGCCATGCCCAGGGTTGCCCTGGCAACTGTTGCTGGCCTCCAAAGCGGATGTGGGAGGGGTCTAGCGCCATCCAGCATCCTGCTATGCCCTGGGTTGCCCTGGCAACTGTTGCTGGCCTCCAAAGCGGATGCGGGCTGGGCCTGGCGCCCTCAAGCCCCCTGCCATGCCCAGGGTTGCCCTGGCAACTGTTGCTGGCCTCCAAAGCGGATGTGGGCGGGGCCTGGCACCCTCCAGCCCCCTGCCATGCCCAGACATGCCCAGGCTTGCCCTGGCAACTGTTGCTGGGCCCCAAAGCGGAAGTGGGTGGGGCCTGGCGCCCTCCAGCCCCCTGCCATGCCCAACCATGCCCAGGCTTGCCCTGGCATCTGTTGCTGGCCTCCAAAGCGGAACTGGGCTGGGCCTGGCAACCTCCAGCCTCCTGCCATGCCCAATCTTGCCCTGGCAACTGTTGCTGGGCCCCAAAGCGGAAGTGGGCGGGGCCTGGCACCCTCCAGCCCCCAGCCATGCCCACGCTTGCCCTGGCAACTGTTGCTGGGCCCCAAAGCGGAAGTGGGAAGGGCCTGGCGCCCTCCAGCCCCCTGCCATGCCCAATCTTGCACTGGCAACTGTTGCTGGGCCCCAAAGCGGAAGTGGGCGGGGTCTCGCACCCTCCAGCCCCCTGCCATGCCAAGGGTTGCCCTGGCAACTGTTGCTGGCCCCCAAAGCGGAAGTGGGCGGGGCCAGGCGCCCTCAAGCCCCCTACCATGCCTAGGGTTGCCCTTGCAACTGTTGCTGGCCCCCAAAGCGGAAGTGGGCGGGGCCAGACGCCCTCAATCCCCCTGCCATGCCCAGGGTTGCCCTGGCAACTGTTGCTGGCCTCCAAAGCAGATATGGGCGGGGCCTGGCACCCTCCAGCCCCCTGCCATGCCCAGCCATGCCCAGGCTTGCCCTGGCAACTGTTGCTGGGCCCCAAAGCGGAAGTGGGCGGGGCCTGGCGCCCTCCAGCCCCCTGCCATGCCCAGGCTTGCCCTGGCAACTGTTGCTGGGCCCCAAAGCGGAAGTGGGCGGGGTCAGGCGCCCTCAAGCCCCCTGCCATGCCCAGGGTTGCCCTGGCAACTGTTGCTGGCCCCCAAAGCGGTAGTGGGAAGGGCCAGGCGCCCTCAAGCACCCTGCCATGCCCAGGGTTGCCCTGGCAACTGTTGCTGGCCTCCAAAGCGGAAGTGGGCGGAGCCTGGCGCCCTCCAGCCCCCTGCCATGCCCAGCCATGCCCAGGCTTGCCCTGGCAACTGTTGCTGGGCCCCAAAGCGGAAGTGGGCGGGGCCTGGCGCCCTCCAGCCCCCTGCCATGCCCAGGCTTGCCCTGGCACCTGTTGCTGGGCCCAAAAGCGGAAGTGGGCGGGATCTGGCGAACTGCAGCCCCCTGCCATGACCAGGCTTGCCCTGGAAACTGTTGCTGGGCCCCAAAGCGGAAGTGGGCGGGGCCTGGCGCCCTCCAGCCCCCTGCCATGCCCAGGCTTGCCCTGGCAACTGTTACTGGGCCCCAAAGCGGAAGCGGGCGGGGTCAGGCACCCTCAAGCCCCCTGCCATGCCCAGGGTTACCATGGCAACTGTTGCTGGCCTCCAAAGCGGATGTGGGCGGGGTCTGGCGCCATCCAGCATCCTGCTATGCCCTGGGTTGCCCTGGCAACTGTTGCTGGCCCCCAAAGCGGAAGTGGGCGGGGCCTGGCGCCCTTCAGCCCCCAGCCATGCCCACGCTTGCCCTGGCAACTGTTGCTGGGCCCCAAAGCGGAAGTGGGAAGGGCCTGGCGCCCTCCAGCCCCCTGCCATGCCCAATCTTGCACTGGCAACTGTTGCTGGGCCCAAAAGCGGAAGTGGGCGGGGCCTGGCACCCTCCAGCCCCCTGCCATGCCCAGGGTTGCCCTGGCAACTGTTGCTGGCCCCCAAAGCGGAAGTGGGCGGGGCCAGGCGCCCTCAAGCCCCCTACCATGCCTAGGGTTGCCCTTGCAACTGTTGCTGTCCCCCAAAGCGGAAGTGGGCGGGGCCAGGCGCCCTCAAGCCCCCTGCCATGCCCAGGGTTGCCCTGGCAACTGTTGCTGGCCTCCAAAGCGGATGTGGGTGGGGACTGGCGCCCTCCAGCCCCCTGCCATGCCCAGCCATGCCCAGGCTTGCCCTGGCAACTGTTGCTGGGCCCCAAAGCAGAAGTGGGGGGGGGCTGGTGCCCTCCAGCCCCCTGCAAAGCCCAGCCATGCCCAGGCTTGCCCTGGCAACTGTTGCTGGCCCCCAAGCGGAAGTGGGCGGGGCCCGTCGCCCTCCAGCCCCCTGCCATGCCCAGGCTTGCCCTGGCAACTGTTTTTTGCCCCAAAGCGGAAGTGGGTGGGGCCTGGAGCCCTCAAGCCCCCTGCCATGCCCAGCCATGTCCAGGCTTGCCCTGGCAACTGTTGCTGGGCCCCAAAGCGGAAGTGGGCGGGGCCTGGCGCCCTACAGCCCCCTGCCATGCCCAGGCTTGCCCTGGCAACTGTTGCTGGGCCCCAAAGCGGAAGTGGGCGGGGCCTGGCGCCCTCCAGCCCCCAGCCTTGCCCAGGCTTGCCCTGGCAACTGTTAATGGGCCCCAAAGCGAAAGTGGGCGGGGTCAGGCGCCCTCAAGTTCCCTGCCATGCCCAGGGTTGCCCTGGCAACTGTTGCTGGCCTTCAAAACGGATGTGGGCGGGGCCTGGCGCCATCCAGCATCCTGCCATGCCCTGGATTGCCCTTGCAACTGTTGCTGACCTCCAAAACGGATGTGGGCGGGGCCTGGCGCCATCCAGCATCCTGCCATGCCCTGGATTGCCCTGGCAACTGTTGCTGGGCCCCAAAGCGGAAGTGGGCGGGGCCTGGCACCCTCCAGCCCCCTGCCATGCCCTGGGTTGCTCTGGCAACTGTTGCTGGCCCCCAAAGCGGAAGTGGGCGGGGCCTGGCGCCTTTCAGCCCCCAGCCATGCCCACGCTTGCCCTGACAACTGTTGCTGGGCCCCAAAGTGGAAGTGGGAAGGGCCTGGCGCCCTCCAGCCCCCTGCCATGCCCAATCTTGCACTGGCAACTGTTGCTGGGCCCAAAAGCGGAAGTGGGCGGGGCCTGGCACCCTCCAGCCCCCTCCCATGCCCAGGGTTGCCCTGGCAACTGTTGCTGGCCCTCAAAGCGGAAGTGGGCGGGGCCAGGCGCCCTCAAGCCCCCTACCATGCCTAGGGTTGCCCTTGCAACTGTTGCTGTCCCCAAAAGCGGATGTGGGTGGGGCCTGGCGCCCTCAATCCCCCTGCCATGCACAGGGTTGCCCTGGCAACTGTTGCTGGCCTCCAAAGCGGATGTGGGTGGGGCCTGGCGCCCTCCAGCCCCCTGCCATGCCCAGCCATGCCCAGGCTTGCCCAGGCAACTGTTGCTGGGCCCCAAAGCGAAAGTGGGCGGGGCCTGGCGCCCTACAGCCCCCTGCCATGCCCAGGCTTGCCCTGGCAACTGTTGCTGGGCCCCAAAGCGGAAGTGGGCGGGGCCTGGCGCCCTCCAGCCCCCAGCCATGCCCAGGCTTGCCCTGGCAACTGTTGCTGGGCCCCAAAGCGGAAGTGGGCGGGGTCAGGCGCCCTCAAGTTCCCTGCCATGCCCAGGGTTGCCCTGGCAACTGTTGCTGGCCTCCAAAACGGATGTGGGCGGGTTCCTGGCGCCATCCAGCATCCTGCCATGCCCTGGATTGCCCTTGCAACTGTTGCTGGGCCCCAAAGCGGAAGTGGGCGGGGCCTGGCGCCCTCCAGCCCCCTGCCATGCCCAGGCTTGCCCTGGCAACTGTTGCTGGGCCCCAAAGCGGAAGTGGGCGGGGCCTGGCACCCTCCAGCCCCCTGCCATGCCCAGGGTTGCCCTGGCAACTGTTGCTGGCCCCCAAAGCGGAAGTGGGAAGGGCCAGGCGCCCTTAAGCCCCCTGCCATGCCCAGGGTTGCCCTGGCAACTGTTGTTGGCCTCCAAAGAGGAAGTGGGCGGAGCCTGGCGCCCTCCAGCCCCCTGCCATGCCCAGCCATGCCCAGGCTTGCCCTGGCAACTGTTGCTGGGCCCCAAAGCGGAAGTGGGCGGGGCCTGGCGCCCTCTAGCCCCCGTGCCATGCCCAGGCTTGCCCTGGCAACTGTTGCTGGGCCCAAAAGCGGAAGTGGGAGGGGTCAGGCGCCCTCAAGCCCCCTGCCATGCCCAGGGTTGCCCTGGCAACTGTTGCTGGCCTCCAAAGCGGATGCGGGCAAGGCCTGGTGCCCTCCAGCCCCCTACCATGCCCAGCCATGCCCAGGCATGCCCAGGCCTGCCCTGGCAACTGTTGCTGGGCCCCAAAGCGGAAGTGGGCGGGGCCAGGCAACCTCCAGCCCCCTGCCATGCCCAGGGTTGCCCTGGCAACTGTTGCTGGCCTCCAAAGCGGATGTGGGTGGGGCCTTGCACCCTCCAGCCCCCTGCCATGCCCAGCCATGCCCAGGCTTGCCCTGGCATCTGTTGCTGGCCTCCAAAGCGGAAGTGGGCTGGGCCTGGCAACCTCCAGCCCCCTGCCATGCCCAGGGTTGCCCTGACAACTGTTGCTGGCCCCCAAAGCGGTAGTGGGAAGGGCCAGGCGCCCTCAAGCACCCTGCCATGCCCAGGGTTGCCCTTGCAACGGTTGCTGCCCCCCTAAGCGGAAGTGGGCGGGGCCAGGCGCCCTCAAGCCCCCTGCCATGCCCAGGGTTGCCCTGGCAACTGTTGCTGGCCTCCAAAGCGGATGTGAGTGGGGCCTGGCGCCCTCCAGCCCCCTGCCATGCCCAGCCATGCCCAGGCTTGCCCTTGCAACTGTTGCTGGCCCCAAAGCGGAAGTGGGCGGGGCCCAGCGCCCTCCAGCCCCCTGCCATGCCCAGGCTTGAAGGTTTTTAGGGATAAGGGGAGGGGGATAAATCCGCACAAGCTGGTGCTACAGCACCCAAATTGCCCCAAACGAGATATTTATCAATTATAGATCTCAGAGGGGGTGCAGCCAAAGACAATAATTTTAACAACAGAACAAAAGGACAGAGAAGAATGTCTTTTTTGTTGGCGCACGAAGAGAGGTTTTAAGAAGAAATGTATGAATTAAAAAGTTATACTTTATTTGATTAAATTTAAAATAAAACTGTCCAGTATGTGAAATATTCTATATGTATATATAAGTGTGAAAACCCTTTCTTAATTTCATGGGTTTTAATTAATAAATTACACTTTAATTGTGATCTGTGTCCTTTATTTTATATTAAATTATGTTAGGTCCTTATATACTAGGGAGTTTTACTGATTCTGTAAGGTCGTGGGTACGTTAGTCCTTAACTGTATTTATTAAATTACTCGTAGTCTATTATTTATAGTATTACTCCCTTGTGATGTTATTCTTAGATTGTTCTGTCATTGACTGTTTTGTGCGAGTTTTGATGCTTACAATTGAATTTACTAGACAATTGTCACCCAATGTCAATGTTTCATTTCTCACTCTATGTGCACTGAATGGGTTGAACCTGTTATCTACTGTTGCCACCTTTGAGACAAATTATACTTTGTTGCTTTTAGCAATATAAGTAACTGTATAGTAATTGTACTTGAAATGAAAGTACAGAAGGTTGCTGTAGATCTTATTGTTGCTATTCCAATTCCTTCTATTAATAAGATAAATTATCTGTACAACTTCAATCCCTACAAATTGTTCTACATGTCTACCATATATCCACTTATACAGACTGACAGTAGTAGGATTTAAATTATCCAGCTGGTATTGCCGGTTATCCAATTCAATTTGTCAAATCTTATCTTGTGGGAGTTGGTAATTTTAATTTGACATGTTGCCAGCTTATGGTATTAATAATATTGCTGGTTATACAATCAATGTGGGAGAATAAGATTTTGTATAGATCTCACAATTAATTCAAGTATATTTAGTGCCAGCCAGTTTCACAAGATATAATTTTAATGCTGGTTCCACTATTTATAAATTGTGTTGCCGCAATCTTAATTTATTGCTGCCGGCTGAGCAACTTATATATATTGATAAAATTGAATTATCTGTGCAACTCCAATCCCTACATATTGTTCCACATGTCTACCATATATCCACTTATGCAGACTGACAGTAGTAGGATTTAAATTATCCAGCTGGTATTGCCGGTTATCCAATTCAATTTGTCAAATCTTATTTTGTGGCAATTGGTAATTTTAATTTAACATGTTGCCAGCATATGGTATTAATGATATTGCTGGTTATACAATCAATGTGGGAGAGTAAGATTTTATATAGATCTCACAATTAATTCAAATATATATAGTGCCAGCCAGTTTCACAAGATATGATTCTAATGCGGGTTCCACTATTATAAATTGTGTTGCCGCGATCTTAATTTATTGCTACCGGCTGAGCAACTTATATATATGCTGAAGGCAATTGGTATTTCTAAGATCTTATTTCAATTTGTGGCAAGTTTCAGCAGGACAGATTTGTACAAATGTTACCCCTTTATTGGAAAGCATAGGAGGTAATTATGGCGGTTACTGCCTTTGCTTCAGCTTTATATGTATCGCCGATTCGCTGGGGTATGCTCTATAATTGAGTGCGTTATCTGTTGGTGTGTATCACCTCTTATATTATTGCAGGTGCACTCTTGTAAATTACTATACAGTATCTGCTGGTGTGTGTCACCTTATGCGCAGTTATTCTTTTATGGTTTTATTCACTAGAAAACATTTGTACAGTTGATTTTTGAATTTTTAAATTTTTTTTTAAATATATGTGCACATATAAGTATGTCGATACTCCTGCTGTGTCGATACAGCTAACAAGGCAAGCGCAAATGTGCATTAGGTTTATATTAATTCTGCTTACACATATAGCGGTTATTGTAGATAAATCAGTGGTTATTCCCACTGTATTTATACAGTCTGGTAAAGCAGTTGCAGTATGTACATTAGTCTTACACTGGCTGTGCAGATATGGAGTGAGGTTCTTGCAAATAAATCAATCGCTACTGCTGTTATATTAATACAGCTGGCAGAGTGAGTGCAATTGTGGGTTAAAATTGCACTGATGCTGCGCACACATATGATGATATTAGGCAAATTTAGAAGCCACTATTCCAACTATATGGGTACAGCAAGGTTACCCTAATGCTGCGCATACAAATGGTGATATCAAGCACATAGAGCAGCCGCTGCTCGATACTCCTGCTGTGTCGATACAGTTAACAAGGCAAGCGCAAATGTGCATTGGGTTTATATTAGTTCTGCATACACATATAGCGGTTATTGTAGATAAATCCCACTGTATTTATACAGTCTGGTAAAGCAATTGCAGTATGTACATTAGTCTTACACTGGCTGTGCAGATATGGAGTGAGGTTCTTGCAGATAAATCAATCGCTACTGCTGTTATATTAATACAGCTGGCAGAGTGAGTGCAATTGTGGGTTAAAATTGCACTGATGCTGCGCACACATATGATGATATTAGGCAAATTTAGAAGCCACTATTCCAACTATATGGGTACAGCAAGGTTACCCTGATGCTGCGCATACAAATGGTGATATCAAGCACATAGAGCAGCCGCTGCTCCCGCTATATGAGTGCAGCCGACAGAGCGGGTGCTAGCGCTGCTCCGTCACTGTGTCCGTATGTTGTGTATCACAGTTTTAACGGACAAGCCAGCCGCTGCTTTGGCTTTACTTTAGCAGCTGATGGAGCGAGTACAGTCGCGTATTAACGCTGCCCTGTCACTCCGCAAATTACAGTCTATGACAGTTTTAACATCACATTAAACACATTATTCTGGACCTAACATTTAGGACATGTGAACGCCGACGCGCGTTTCACTATGACAGTTTTTTCAAGGCAGAACCCGATCATCCTGTTTGGATGGTATTTAAATGCACTGCCACCAATTACAGGCTACCTTTTAGTTCACGTGCTTTCCTCATCCACTGTTTTTTCATGAGATCAAACTATGCCTAATACAGGGTACCGGTAGTCCCTGTTTCTTTATAATAAACCGAGCTGTGTGTACCTAAATCTGGGAAATACATTGGATGATCACTGATTCTGATATCAGACAAAGTTCTTGTAAATTATAAACAAAAAGAGAAAGGGAAAAGGGAATTTATAATTGGATGTGCCTTGCACTGATAATCCATATTATTTTTATTTTTATTATATAAGTGCTTGCATGAAGTCAGATACTTAGATAAATCATATATATTAAAGCGTTGCACATAGGTCAAGAAATTAATGAAATTAAATAAATATTTTTTTTTTTTTTTTTTTTTTTTTTTTTATATTTATTTAATTTCATTAATTTCTTGACCTATGTGCAACGCTTTAATATATATGATTTATCTAAGTATCTGACTTCATGCAAGCACTTATATAATAAAAATAAAAATAATATGGATTATCAGTGCAAGGCACATCCAATTATAAATTCCCTTTTCCCTTTCTCTTTTTGTTTATAATTTACAAGAACTTTGTCTGATATCAGAATCAGTGATCATCCAATGTATTTCCCAGATTTAGGTACACACAGCTCGGTTTATTATAAAGAAACAGGGACTACCGGTACCCTGTATTAGGCATAGTTTGATCTCATGAAAAAACAGTGGATGAGGAAAGCACGTGAACTAAAAGGTAGCCTGTAATTGGTGGCAGTGCATTTAAATACCATCCAAACAGGATGATCGGGTTCTGCCTTGAAAAAACTGTCATAGTGAAACGCGCGTCGGCGTTCACATGTCCTAAATGTTAGGTCCAGAATAATGTGTTTAATGTGATGTTAAAACTGTCATAGACTGTAATTTGCGGAGTGACAGGGCAGCGTTAATACGCGACTGTACTCGCTCCATCAGCTGCTAAAGTAAAGCCAAAGCAGCGGCTGGCTTGTCCGTTAAAACTGTGATACACAACATACGGACACAGTGACGGAGCAGCGCTAGCACCCGCTCTGTCGGCTGCACTCATATAGCGGGAGCAGCGGCTGCTCTATGTGCTTGATATCACCATTTGTATGCGCAGCATCAGGGTAACCTTGCTGTACCCATATAGTTGGAATAGTGGCTTCTAAATTTGCCTAATATCATCATATGTGTGCGCAGCATCAGTGCAATTTTAACCCACAATTGCACTCACTCTGCCAGCTGTATTAATATAACAGCAGTAGCGATTGATTTATCTGCAAGAACCTCACTCCATATCTGCACAGCCAGTGTAAGACTAATGTACATACTGCAATTGCTTTACCAGACTGTATAAATACAGTGGGATTTATCTACAATAACCGCTATATGTGTATGCAGAACTAATATAAACCCAATGCACATTTGCGCTTGCCTTGTTAACTGTATCGACACAGCAGGAGTATCGAGCAGCGGCTGCTCTATGTGCTTGATATCACCATTTGTATGCGCAGCATTAGGGTAACCTTGCTGTACCCATATAGTTGGAATAGTGGCTTCTAAATTTGCCTAATATCATCATATGTGTGCGCAGCATCAGTGCAATTTTAACCCACAATTGCACTCACTCTGCCAGCTGTATTAATATAACAGCAGTAGCGATTGATTTATTTGCAAGAACCTCACTCCATATCTGCACAGCCAGTGTAAGACTAATGTACATACTGCAACTGCTTTACCAGACTGTATAAATACAGTGGGAATAACCACTGATTTATCTACAATAACCGCTATATGTGTAAGCAGAATTAATATAAACCTAATGCACATTTGCGCTTGCCTTGTTAGCTGTATCGACACAGCAGGAGTATCGACATACTTATATGTGCACATATATTTAAAAAAAATTTAAAAATTCAAAAATCAACTGTACAAATGTTTTCTAGTGAATAAAACCATAAAAGAATAACTGCGCATAAGGTGACACACACCAGCAGATACTGTATGGTAATTTACAAGAGTGCACCTGCAATAATATAAGAGGTGATACACACCAACAGATAACGCACTCAATTATAGAGCATACCCCAGCGAATCGGCGATACATATAAAGCTGAAGCAAAGGCAGTAACAGCCATAATTACCTCCTATGCTTTCCAATAAAGGGGTAACATTTGTACAAATCTGTCCTGCTGAAACTTGCCACAAATTGAAATAAGATCTTAGAAATACCAATTGCCTTCAGCATATATATAAGTTGCTCAGCCGGTAGCAATAAATTAAGATCGCGGCAACACAATTTATAATAGTGGAACCCGCATTAGAATCATATCTTGTGAAACTGGCTGGCACTATATATATTTGAATTAATTGTGAGATCTATATAAAATCTTACTCTCCCACATTGATTGTATAACCAGCAATATCATTAATACCATATGCTGGCAACATGTTAAATTAAAATTACCAATTGCCACAAAATAAGATTTGACAAATTGAATTGGATAACCGGCAATACCAGCTGGATAATTTAAATCCTACTACTGTCAGTCTGCATAAGTGGATATATGGTAGACATGTGGAACAATATGTAGGGATTGGAGTTGCACAGATAATTCAATTTTATCAATATATATAAGTTGCTCAGCCGGCAGCAATAAATTAAGATTGCGGCAACACAATTTATAAATAGTGGAACCAGCATTAAAATTATATCTTGTGAAACTGGCTGGCACTAAATATACTTGAATTAATTGTGAGATCTATACAAAATCTTATTCTCCCACATTGATTGTATAACCAGCAATATTATTAATACCATAAGCTGGCAACATGTCAAATTAAAATTACCAACTCCCACAAGATAAGATTTGACAAATTGAATTGGATAACCGGCAATACCAGCTGGATAATTTAAATCCTACTACTGTCAGTCTGTGTAAGTGGATATATGGTAGACATGTAGAACAATTTGTAGGGATTGAAGTTGTACAGATAATTTATCTTATTAATAGAAGGAATTGGAATAGCAACAATAAGATCTACAGCAACCTTCTGTACTTTCATTTCAAGTACAATTACTATACAGTTACTTATATTGCTAAAAGCAACAAAGTATAATTTGTCTCAAAGGTGGCAACAGTAGATAACAGGTTCAACCCATTCAGTGCACATAGAGTGAGAAATGAAACATTGACATTGGGTGACAATTGTCTAGTAAATTCAATTGTAAGCATCAAAACTCGCACAAAACAGTCAATGACAGAACAATCTAAGAATAACATCACAAGGGAGTAATACTATAAATAATAGACTACGAGTAATTTAATAAATACAGTTAAGGACTAACGTACCCACGACCTTACAGAATCAGTAAAACTCCCTAGTATATAAGGACCTAACATAATTTAATATAAAATAAAGGACACAGATCACAATTAAAGTGTAATTTATTAATTAAAACCCATGAAATTAAGAAAGGGTTTTCACACTTATATATACATATAGAATATTTCACATACTGGACAGTTTTATTTTAAATTTAATCAAATAAAGTATAACTTTTTAATTCATACATTTCTTCTTAAAACCTCTCTTCGTGCGCCAACAAAAAAGACATTCTTCTCTGTCCTTTTGTTCTCATGCCCAGGCTTGCCCTGGCAACTGTTTTTTGCCCCAAAGCGGAAGTGGGTGGGGACTGGAGCCCTCAAGCCCCCTGCCATGCCCAGCCATGCCCAGGCTTGCCCTGGCAACTGTTGCTGGGCCCCAAAGCGGAAGTGGGCGTGGCCTGGTGCCCTCCAGCCCCCTACCATGCCCAGGGTTGTCCTTGCAACTGTTGCTGGCCCCCAAAGCGGAAGTGGGCGGGGCCAGGCGCCCTCAAGCCCCCTGCCATGCCCAGGGTTGCCCTGGCAACTGTTGCTGGCCTCCAAAGCGGATATGGGCGGGGCCTGGCACCCTCCAGCCCCCTGCCATGCCCAGCCATGCCCAGGCTTGCCCTGGCAACTGTTGCCGGGCCCCAAAGCGGAAGTGGGCGGGGTCAGGCGCCCTCAAGCCCCCTGCCATGCCCAGGGTTGCCCTGGCAACTGTTGCTGGCCCCCAAAGCGGTAGTGGGAAGGGCCAGGCGCCCTCAAGCACCCTGCCATGCCCAGGGTTGCCCTGGCAACTGTTGCTGGCCTCCAAAGCGGAAGTGGGCGGAGCCTGGCGCCCTCCAGCCCTCTGCCATGCCCAGCCATGCCCAGGCTTGCCCTGGCAACTGTTGCTGGGCCCCAAAGCGGAAGTGGGCGGGACCTGGCGCCCTCCAGCCCCCTGCCATGCCCAGGCTTGCCCTGGCACCTGTTGCTGGGCCCAAAAGCGGAAGTGGGCGGGATCTGGCGAACTGCAGCCCCCTGCCATGCCCAGGCTTGCCCTGGAAACTGTTGCTGGGCCCCAAAGCGGAAGGGGGCGGGGCCTGGCACCCTCCAGTCCCCTGCCATGCCCAGCCATGCCCAGGCTTGCCCTGGCAACTGTTGCTGGCCCCAAAGCGGAAGTGGGCGGGCCCTGGCGCCCTCCAGCCCCTGCCATGCCCAGGCTTGCCCTGGCAACAGTTTTTTGCCCCAAAGCGGAAGTGGGTGGGGCCTGGAGCCCTCAAGCCCCCTGCCATGCCCAGCCATGCCCAGGCTTGCCCTGGCAACTGTTGCTGGGCCCCAAAGCGGAAGTGGGCGGGGCCTGGCGCCCTCCAGCCCCCTGCCATGCCCAGGCTTGCCCTGGCAACTGTTGCTGGGCCCCAAAGCGGAAGTGGGCGGGGCCTGGCGCCCTCCAGCCCCCAGCCATGCCCTGGCTTGCCCTGGCAACTGTTGCTGGGCCCCAAAGCGGAAGTGGGCGGGGTCAGGCGCCCTCAAGTCCCCTGCCATGCCCAGGGTTGCCCTGGCAACTGTTGCTGGGCCCCAAAGCGGAAGTGGGCGGGGCCTGGCGCCCTCCAGCCCCCTGCCATGCCCAGGCTTTCAATGGCAACTGTTGCTGGGCCCCAAAGCGGAAGTGGGCGTGGCCTGGCGCCCTCCAGCCCCCAGCCATGCCCAGGCTTGCCCTTGCAACTGTTGCTGGGCCCCAAAGCGGAAGTGGGCGGGGCCTGGCACCCTCCAGCCCCCTGCCATGCCCAGGGTTGCCCTGGAAACTGTTGCTGGCCCCCAAAGCGGAAGTGGGCGGGGCCAGGCGCCCTCAAGCCCCCTACCATGTCCAGGGTTTCCCTTGCAACTGTTGCTGGCCCCCAAAGCGGAAGTGGGCGGGGCCAGGCGCCCTCAAGCCCCCTGCCATGCCCAGGGTTGCCCTGGCAACTGTTGCTGGCCTCCAAAGCGGATGTGGGTGGGGCCTTGCACCCTCCAGCCCCCTGCCATGCCCAGCCATGCCCAGGCTTGCCCTGGCATCTGTTGCTGGCCTCCAAAGCGGAAGTGGGCTGGGCCTGGCAACCTCCAGCCCCCTGCCATGCCCAGGGTTGCCCTGACAACTGTTGCTGGCCCCCAAAGCGGTAGTGGGAAGGGCCAGGCGCCCTCAAGCACCCTGCCATGCCCAGGGTTGCCCTTGCAACGGTTGCTGCCCCCCTAAGCGGAAGTGGGCGGGGCCAGGCGCCCTCAAGCCCCCTGCCATGCCCAGGGTTGCCCTGGCAACTGTTGCTGGCCTCCAAAGCGGATGTGAGTGGGGCCTGGCGCCCTCCAGCCCCCTGCCATGCCCAGCCATGCCCAGGCTTGCCCTTGCAACTGTTGCTGGCCCCAAAGCGGAAGTGGGCAAGGCCCAGCGCCCTCCAGCCCCCTGCCATGCCCAGGCTTGCCCTGGCAACTGTTTTTTGCCCCAAAGCGGAAGTGGGTGGGGCCTGGAGCCCTCAAGCCCCCTGCCATGCCCAGCCATGCCCAGGCTTGCCCTGGCAACTGTTGCTGGGCCCCAAAGCGGAAGTGGGCGTGGCCTGGTGCCCTCCAGCCCCCTACCATGCCCAGGGTTGTCCTTGCAACTGTTGCTGGCCCCCAAAGCGGAAGTGGGCGGGGCCAGGCGCCCTCAAGCCCCCTGCCATGCCCAGGGTTGCCCTGGCAACTGTTGCTGGCCCCCAAAGCGGAAGTGGGCGGGGCCTGGCGCCCTTCAGCCCCCAGCCATGCCCAATCTTGCACTGGCAACTGTTGCTGGGCCCCAAAGCGGAAGTGGGAAGGGCCTGGCGCCCTCCAGCCCCCTGCCATGCCCAATCTTGCACTGGCAACTGTTGCTGGGCCCAAAAGCGGAAGTGGGCGGGGCCTGGCACCCTCCAGCCCCCTGCCATGCCCAGGGTTGCCCTGGCAACTGTTGCTGGCCCCCAAAGCGGAAGTGGGCGGGGCCAGGCGCCCTCAAGCCCCCTACCATGCCTAGGGTTGCCCTTGCAACTGTTGCTGTCCCCCAAAGCGGAAGTGGGCGGGGCCAGGCGCCCTCAAGCCCCCTGCCATGCCCAGGGTTGCCCTGGCAACTGTTGCTGGCCTCCAAAGCGGATGTGGGTGGGGCCTGACGCCCTCCAGCCCCCTGCCATGCCCAGCCATGCCCAGGCTTGCCCTGGCAACTGTTGCTGGGCCCCAAAGCGGAAGTGGGCGGGGCCTGGTGCCCTCCAGCCCCCTGCCATGACCAGCCATGCCCAGGCTTGCCCTGGCAACTGTTGCTGGCCCCCAAGCGGAAGTGGGCGGGGCCCGTCGCCCTCCAGCCCCCTGCCATGCCCAGGCTTGCCCTGGCAACTGTTTTTTGCCCTAAAGCGGAAGTGGGTGGGGCCTGGAGCCCTCAAGCCCCCTGCCATGCCCAGCCATGCCCAGGCTTGCCCTGGCAACTGTTGCTGGGCCAAAAGCGGAAGTGGGCGGGGCCTGGTGCCCTCCAGCCCCCTGCCATGCCCAGGCTTGCCCTGGCAACTGTTGCTGGGCCCCAAAGCGGAAGTGGGCGGGGCCTGGCACCCTCCAGCCCCCTGCCATGCCCAGGGTTGCCCTGGAAACTGTTGCTGGCCCCCAAAGCGGAATTGGGCGGGGCCAGGCGCCCTCAAGCCCCCTACCATGTCCAGGGTTGCCCTTGCAACTGTTGCTGGCCCCCAAAGCGGAAGTGGGCGGGGCCAGGCGCCCTCAAGCCCCCTGCCATGCCCAGGGTTGCCCTGGCAACTGTTGTTGGCCTACAAAGCGGATGTGGGCGGGGCCTGGCACCCTCCAGCCCCCTGCCATGCCCAGCCATGCCCAGGCTTGCCCTGGCAACTGTTGCTGGGCCCCAAAGCGGAAGTGGGCGGGGCCTGGCGCCCTCCAGCCCCCTGCCATGCCCAACCATGCCCAGGCTTGCCCTGGCATCTGTTGCTGGCCTCCAAAGCGGAAGTGGGCTGGGCCTGGCAACCTCCAGCCCCCTGCCATGCCCAGGGTTGCACTGGCAACTGTTGCTGGCCCCCACAGCGGTAGTGGGAAGGGCCAGGCGCCATCAAGCACCCTGCCATGCCCAGGGTTGCCCTGGCAACTGTTGCTGGCCTCCAAAGCGGAAGTGGGCGGGGTCTGGCGCCATCCAGCATCCTGCTATGCCCTGGGTTGCCCTGGCAACTGTTGCTGCCCCCCAAAACGGAAGTGGGCGAAGCCTGGCGCCCTTCAGCCCCCAGCCATGCCCAGGCTTGCCCTGGCACCTGTTGCTGGGCCAAAAAGCGGAAGTGGGCGGGATCTGGCGAACTGCAGCCCCCTGCCATGCCCAGGCTTGCCCTGGAAACTGTTGCTGGGCCCCAAAGCGGAAGTGGTCGGGGCCTGGCGCCCTCCAGCCCCCTGCCATGCCCAGGCTTGCCCTGGCAACTGTTGCTGGGCCCCAAAGCGGAAGTGGGCGGGATCAGGCGCCCTCAAGCCCCCTGCCATGCCCAGGGTTGCCCTGGCAACTGTTGCTGGCCTCCAAAGCGGATGTGGGCGGGGTCTGGCGCCATCCAGCATCCTGCTATGCCCTGGGTTGCCCTGGCAACTGTTGCTGCCCCCCAAAACGGAAGTGGGCGAAGCCTGGCGCCCTTCAGCCCCCAGCCATGCCCAGGCTTGCCCTGGCAACTGTTGCTGGGCCCCAAAGCGGAAGTGGGCGGGGCCTGGCGCCCTCCAGCCCCCTGCCATGCCCAATCTTGCCCTGCAACTGTTGCTGGGCCCCAAAGCGGAAGTGGGCGGGGCCTGGCACCCTCCAGCCCCCTGCCATGCCCAGGGTTGCCCTGGCAACTGTTGCTGGCCCCCAAAGCGGAAGTGGGCGTGGCCAGGCGCCCTCAAGCCCCCTACCATGCCTAGGCTTGACCTTACAACTGTTGCTGTCCCCCAAAGCGGAAGTGGGCGGGGCCAGGCGCCCTCAAGCCCCCTGCCATGCCCAGGGTTGCCCTGGCAACTGTTGCTGGCCTCCAAAGCGGATGTGGGTGGGGCCTGGCGCCCTCCAGCCCCCTGCCATGCCCAGCCATGCCCAGTCGTGCCCTGGCAACTGTTGCTGGCCCCAAAGCGGAAGTGGGCGGGGCCTGGCGCCCTCCAGCCCCCTGCCATGCCCAGAAATGCCCAGGCTTGCCCTGGCAACTGTTGCTGGCCCCAAAGCGGAAGTGGGCGGGGCCTGGCGCCCTCCAGCCCCCTGCCATGCCCAGGCTTGCCCTGGCAACTGTTTTTTGCCCCAAAGCGGAAGTGGGTGGGGCCTGGAGCCCTCAAGCCCCCTGCCATGCCCAGCCATGCCCAGGCTTGCCCTGGCAACTGTTGCTGGGCCCCAAAGCGGAAGTGGGCGGGGCCTGGCGCCCTCCAGCCCCCTGCCATGCCCAGCCATGCCCAGGCTTGCCCTGGCAACTGTTGCTGGCCCCAAAGCGGAAGTGGGCGGGGCCTGGCGCCCTCCAGCCCCCTGCCATGCCCAGCCATGCCCAGGCTTGCCCTGGCAACTGTTGCTGGCCCCAAAGCGGAAGTGGGCGGGGCCTGGCGCCCTCCAGCCCCCTGCCATGCCCAGGCTTGCCCTGGCAACTGTTTTTTGCCCCAAAGCGGAAGTGGGTGGGGCCTCGAGCCCTCCAGCCCCCTGCCATGCCAAGCCATGCCCAGGCTTGCCCTGGCAACTGTTGCTGGCCCCAAAGCGGAAGTGGGCGGGGCCTGGCGCCCTCCAGCCCCCTGCCATGCCCAGGCTTGCCCTGGCAACTGTTTTTTGCCCCAAAGCGGAAGTGGGTGGGGCCTCGAGCCCTCAAGCCCCCTGCCATGCCCAGCCATGCCCAGGCTTGCCCTGGCAACTGTTGCTGGGCCCCAAAGCGGAAGTGGGCGGGGCCTGGCGCCCTCCAGCCCCCTGCCATGCCCAGGCTTGCCCTGGCAACTGTTGCTGGCCCCAAAGCGGAAGTGGGCGGGGCCTGGCGCCCTCCAGCCCCTGCCATGCCTAGGCTTGCCCTGGCAACAGTTTTTTGCCCCAAAGCGGAAGTGGGTGGGGCCTGGCGAACTGCAGCCCCCTGCCATGCCCAGGCTTGCCCTGGAAACTGTTGCTGGGCCCCAAAGCGGAAGTGGGCGGGGCCTGGCGCCCTCCAGCCCCCTGCCATGCCCAGGCTTGCCCTGGCAACTGTTGCTGGGCCCCAAAGCGGAAGTGGGCGGGGTCAGGCGCCCTCAAGCCTCCTGCTATGCCCAGGGTTGCCCTGGCAACTGTTGCTGGCCTCCAAAGCGGATGTGGACGGGGTCTGGCGCCCTCCAGCCCCCTGCCATGCCCAGGCTTGCCCTGGCACCTGTTGCTGGGCCCAAAAGCGGAAGTGGGCGGGGTCTGGCGAACTGCAGCCCCCTGCCATGCCCAGGCATGCCCTGGAAACTGTTGCTGGGCCCCAAAGCGGAAGTGGGCGGGGCCTGGCGCCCTTCAGCCCCCAGCCATGCCCAGGCTTACCCTGGCAACTGTTGCTGGGCCCCAAAGCGGAAGTGGGCGGGGCCTGGCGCCCTCCAGCCCCCTGCCATGCCCAATCTTGCCCTGGCAACTGTTGCTGGGCCCCAAAGCGGAAGTGGGCGGGGCCTGGCACCCTCCAGCCCCCTGCCATGCCCAGCCATGCCCAGGCTTGCCCTGGCAACTGTTGCTGGGCCCCAAAGCGGAATTGGACGGGGCCTGGTGCCCTCTAGCCCCCGTGCCATGCACAGGCTTGCCCTGGCAACTGTTGCTGGGCCCAAAAGCGGAAGTGGGAGGGGTCAGACGCCCTCAAGCCCCCTGCCATGCCCAGGGTTGGCCTGGCAACTGTTGCTGGGCCTCCAAAGCGGATGCGGACGGGGCCTGGTGCCCTCAAGCCCCCTACCATGCCCAGCCATGCCCAGCCATGCCCAGGCCTGCCCTGGCAACTGTTGCTGGGCCCCAAAGCGGAAGTGGGCTGGGCCTGGCAACCTCCAGCCCCCTGCCATGCCCAGGGTTGCCCTGACAACTGTTGCTGGCCCCCAAAGCGGTAGTGGGAAGGGCCAGGCGCCCTCAAGCACCCTGCCATGCCCAGGGTTGCCCTTGCAACTGTTGCTGCCCCCCTAAGCGGAAGTGGGCGGGGCCAGGCGCCCTCAAGCCCCCTGCCATGCCCAGGGTTGCCCTGGCAACTGTTGCTGGCCTCCAAAGCGGATGTGAGTGGGGCCTGGCGCCCTCCAGCCCCCTGCCATGCCCAGCCATGCCCAGGCTTGCCCTGGCAACTGTTGCTGGCCCCAAAGCGGAAGTGGGCGGGGCCCAGCGCCCTCCAGCCCCCTGCCATGCCCAGGCTTGCCCTGGCAACTGTTTTTTGCCCCAAAGCGGAAGTGGGTGGGGCCTGGAGCCCTCAAGCCCCCTGCCATGCCCAGGGTTGCCCCTGCAACTGTTGCTGGGCCCCAAAGCGGAAGTGGGCGGGGTCAGGCGCCCTCAAGCCCCCTGCCATGCCCAGGGTTGCCCTGGCAACTGTTGCTGGCCCCCAAAGCGGTAGTGGGAAGGGCCAGGCGCCCTCAAGCACCCTGCCATGCCCAGGGTTGCCCTGGCAACTGTTGCTGGCCTCCAAAGCGGAAGTGGGCGGAGCCTGGCGCCCTCCAGCCCTCTGCCATGCCCAGCCATGCCCAGGCTTGCCCTGGCAACTGTTGCTGGGCCCCAAAGCGGAAGTGGGCGGGACCTGGCGCCCTCCAGCCCCCTGCCATGCCCAGGCTTGCCCTGGCACCTGTTGCTGGGCCCAAAAGCGGAAGTGGGCGGGATCTGGCGAACTGCAGCCCCCTGCCATGCCCAGGCTTGCCCTGGAAACTGTTGCTGGGCCCCAAAGCGGAAGTGGGCGGGGCCTGGCACCCTCCAGCCCCCTGCCATGCCCAGGCTTGCCCTGGCAACTGTTACTGGGCCCCAAAGCGGAAGTGGGCGGGGTCAGGCACCCTCAAGCCCCCTGCCATGCCCAGGGTTGCCCTGGCAACTGTTGCTGACCTCCAAAGCGGATGTGGGCGGGGTCTGGCGCCATCCAGCATCCTGCTATGCCCTGGGTTGCCCTGGCAACTGTTGCTGGCCCCCAAAGCGGAAGTGGGCGGGGCCTGGCGCCCTTCAGCCCCCAGCCATGCCCAGGCTTGCCCTGGCAACTGTTGCTGGGCCCCAAAGCGGAAGTGGGAAGGGCCTGGCGCCCTCCAGCCCCCTGCCATGCCCAATCTTGCACTGGCAACTGTTGCTGGGCCCAAAAGCGGAAGTGGGCGGGGCCTGGCGCCCTCCAGCCCCCTGCCATGCCCAGGCTTGCCCTGGCACCTGTTGCTGGGCCCAAAAGCGGAAGTGGGCGGGATCTGGCGAACTGCAGCCCCCTGCCATGCCCAGGCTTGCCCTGGAAACTGTTGCTGGGCCCCAAAGCGGAAGTGGGCGGGGCCTGGCGCCCTCCAGCCCCCTGCCATGCCCAGGCTTGCCCTGGCAACTGTTGTTGGGCCCCAAAGCGGAAGTGGGCGGGGTCAGGCGCCCTCAAGCCCCCTGCCATGCCCAGGCTTGCCCTGGCAACTGTTGCTGGCCTCCAAAGCGGATGTGGGCGGGGTCTGGCGCCATCCAGCATCCTGCTATGCCCTGGGATTGCCCTGGCAACTGTTGCTGGCCCCCAAAGCGGAAGTGGGCGGGGCCTGGCGCCCTTCAGGCCCCAGCCATGCCCAGGCTTGCCCTGGCAACTGTTGCTGGGCCCCAAAGCGGAAGTGGACGGGGCCTGGCGCCCTCCAGCCCCCTGCCATGCCCAATCTTGCCCTGGCAACTGTTGCTGGGTCCCAAAGCGGAAGTGGGCGGGGCCTGGCACCCTCCAGCCCCCTGCCATGCCCAGGGTTGCCCTGGCAACTGTTGCTGGGCCACAAAGCGGAAGTGGGCGGGGCCTGGCGCCCTCCAGCCCCCTGTTATGCCCAGCCATGCCCAGGCTTGCCCTGGCAACTGTTGCTGGCCCCAAAGCGGAAGTGGGCGGGCCCTGGCGCCCTCCAGCCCCTGCCATGCCCAGGCTTGCCCTGGCAACAGTTTTTTGCCCCAAAGCGGAAGTGGGTGGGGCCTGGAGCCCTCAAGCCCCCTGGCATGCCCAGCCATGCCCAGGCTTGCCCTGGCAACTGTTGCTGGGCCCCAAAGCGGAAGTGGGCGGGGCCTGGCGCCCTCCAGCCCCCTGCCATGCCCAGGCTTGCCCTGGCAACTGTTGCTGGGCCCCAAAGCGGAAGTGGGCGGGGCCTGGCGCCCTCCAGCCCCCAGCCATGCCCTGGCTTGCCCTGGCAACTGTTGCTGGGCCCCAAAGCAGAAGTGGGCGGGGTCAGGCGCCCTCAAGTCCCCTGCCATGCCCAGGGTTGCCCTTGCAACTGTTGCTGGGCCCCAAAGCGGAAGTGGGCGGGGCCTGGCGCCCTCCAGCCCCCTGCCATGCCCAGGCTTTCCATGGCAACTGTTGCTGGGCCCCAAAGCGGAAGTGGGCGTGGCCTGGCGCCCTCCAGCCCCCAGCCATGCCCAGGCTTGCCCTTGCAACTGTTGCTGGGCCCCAAAGCGGAAGTGGGCGGGGCCTGGCACCCTCCAGCCCCCTGCCATGCCCAGAGTTGCCCTGGAAACTGTTGCTGGCCCCCAAAGCGGAAGTGGGCGGGGCCAGGCGCCCTCAAGCCCCCTACCATGTCCAGGGTTTCCCTTGCAACTGTTGCTGGCCCCCAAAGCGGAAGTGGGCGGGGCCAGGCGCCCTCAAGCCCCCTGCCATGCCCAGGGTTGCCCTGGCAACTGTTGCTGGCCTCCAAAGCGGATGTGGGTGGGGCCTTGCACCCTCCAGCCCCCTGCCATGCCCAGCCATGCCCAGGCTTGCCCTGGCATCTGTTGCTGGCCTCCAAAGCGGAAGTGGGCTGGGCCTGGCAACCTCCAGCCCCCTGCCATGCCGAGGGTTGCCCTGACAACTGTTGCTGGCCCCCAAAGCGGTAGTGGGAAGGGCCAGGCGCCCTCAAGCACCCTGCCATGCCCAGGGTTGCCCTTGCAACGGTTGCTGCCCCCCTAAGCGGAAGTGGGCGGGGCCAGGCGCCCTCAAGCCCCCTGCCATGCCCAGGGTTGCCCTGGCAACTGTTGCTGGCCTCCAAAGCGGATGTGAGTGGGGCCTGGCGCCCTCCAGCCCCCTGCCATGCCCAGCCATGCCCAGGCTTGCCCTTGCAACTGTTGCTGGCCCCAAAGCGGAAGTGGGCGGGGCCCAGCGCCCTCCAGCCCCCTGCCATGCCCAGGCTTGCCCTGGCAACTGTTTTTTGCCCCAAAGCGGAAGTGGGTGGGGCCTGGAGCCCTCAAGCCCCCTGCCATGCCCAGCCATGCCCAGGCTTGCCCTGGCAACTGTTGCTGGGCCCCAAAGCGGAAGTGGGCGTGGCCTGGTGCCCTCCAGCCCCCTACCATGCCCAGGGTTGTCCTTGCAACTGTTGCTGGCCCCCAAAGCGGAAGTGGGCGGGGCCAGGCGCCCTCAAGCCCCCTGCCATGCCCAAGGTTGCCCTGGCAACTGTTGCTGGCCTCCAAAGCGGATATGGGCGGGGCCTGGCACCCTCCAGCCCCCTGCCATGCCCAGCCATGCCCAGGCTTGCCCTGGCAACTGTTGCTGGGCCCCAAAGCGGAAGTGGGCGGGGTCAGGCGCCCTCAAGCCCCCTGCCATGCCCAGGGTTGCCCTGGCAACTGTTGCTGGCCCCCAAAGCGGTAGTGGGAAGGGCCAGGCGCCCTCAAGCACCCTGCCATGCCCAGGGTTGCCCTGGCAACTGTTGCTGGCCTCCAAAGCGGAAGTGGGCGGAGCCTGGCGCCCTCCAGCCCTCTGCCATGCCCAGCCATGCCCAGGCTTGCCCTGGCAACTGTTGCTGGGCCCCAAAGCGGAAGTGGGCGGGACCTGGCGCCCTCCAGCCCCCTGCCATGCCCAGGCTTGCCCTTGCACCTGTTGCTGGGCCCAAAAGCGGAAGTGGGCGGGATCTGGCGAACTGCAGCCCCCTGCCATGCCCAGGCTTGCCCTGGAAACTGTTGCTGGGCCCCAAAGCGGAAGTGGGTTGGGCCTGGCACCCTCCAGCCCCCTGCCATGCCCAGGCTTGCCCTGGCAACTGTTACTGGGCCCCAAAGCGGAAGTGGGCGGGATCAGGCACCCTCAAGCCCCCTGCCATGCCCAGGGTTGCCCTGGCAACTGTTGCTGGCCTCCAAAGCGGATGTGGGCGGGGTCTGGCGCCATCCAGCATCCTGCTATGCCCTGGGTTGCCCTGGCAACTGTTGCTGGCCCCCAAAGCGGAAGTGGGCGGGGCCTGGCGCCCTTCAGCCCCCAGCCATGCCCAGGCTTGCCCTGGCAACTGTTGCTGGGCCCCAAAGCGGAAGTGGGAAGGGCCTGGCGCCCTCCAGCCCCCTGCCATGCCCAATCTTGCACTGGCAACTGTTGCTGGGCCCAAAAGCGGAAGTGGGCGGGGCCTGGCACCCTCCAGCCCCCTGCCATGCCCAGGGTTGCCCTGGCAACTGTTGCTGGCCCCCAAAGCGGAAGTGGGCGGGGCCAGGCGCCCTCAAGCCCCCTACCATGCCTAGGGTTGCCCTTGCAACTGTTGCTGGGCCCCAAAGCGGAAGTGGGCGGGGTCAGGCGCCCTCAAGCCCCCTGCCATGCCCAGGGTTGCCCTGGCAACTGTTGCTGGCCCCCAAAGCGGTAGTGGGAAGGGCTAGGCGCCCTCAAGCACCCTGCCATGCCCAGGGTTGCCCTGGCAACTGTTGCTGGCCTCCAAAGCGGAAGTGGGCGGAGCCTGGCGCCCTCCAGCCCTCTGCCATGCCCAGCCATGCCCAGGCTTGCCCTGGCAACTGTTGCTGGGCCCCAAAGCGGAAGTGGGCGGGACCTGGCGCCCTCCAGCCCCCTGCCATGCCCAGGCTTGCCCTGGCACCTGTTGCTGGGCCCAAAAGCGGAAGTGGGCGGGATCTGGCGAACTGCAGCCCCCTGCCATGCCCAGGCTTGCCCTGGAAACTGTTGCTGGGCCCCAAAGCGGAAGTGGGCGGGGCCTGGCACCCTCCAGCCCCCTGCCATGCCCAGGCTTGCCCTGGCAACTGTTACTGGGCCCCAAAGCGGAAGTGGGCGGGGTCAGGAACCCTCAAGCCCCCTGCCATGCCCAGGGTTGCCCTGGCAACTGTTGCTGGCCTCCAAAGCGGATGTGGGCGGGGTCTGGCGCCATCCAGCATCCTGCTATGCCCTGGGTTGCCCTGGCAACTGTTGCTGGCCCCCAAAGCGGAAGTGGGCGGGGCCTGGCGCCCTTCAGCCCCCAGCCATGCCCAATCTTGCACTGGCAACTGTTGCTGGGCCCCAAAGCGGAAGTGGGAAGGGCCTGGCGCCCTCCAGCCCCCTGCCATGCCCAATCTTGCCCTGGCACCTGTTGCTGGGCCCAAAAGCGGAAGTGGGCGGGATCTGGCGAACTGCAGCCCCCTGCCATGCCCAGGGTTGCCCTGGCAACTGTTGCTGGCCCCCAAAGCGGAAGTGGGCGGGGCCAGGCGCCCTCAAGCCCCCTGCCATGCCCAGGGTTGCCCTGGCAACTGTTGCTGGCCTCCAAAGCGGATGTGGGTGGGGCCTGACGCCCTCCAGCCCCCTGCCATGCCCAGCCATGCCCAGGCTTGCCCTGGCAACTGTTGCTGGGCCCCAAAGCGGAAGTGGGCGGTGCCTGGTGCCCTCCAGCCCCCTGCCATGACCAGCCATGCCCAGGCTTGCCCTGGCAACTGTTGCTGGCCCCCAAGCGGAAGTGGGCGGGGCCCGTCGCCCTCCAGCCCCCTGCCATGCCCAGGCTTGCCCTGGCAACTGTTTTTTGCCCCAAAGCGGAAGTGGGTGGGGCCTGGAGCCCTCAAGCCCCCTGCCATGCCCAGCCATGCCCAGGCTTGCCCTGGCAACTGTTGCTGGGCCCAAAGCGGAAGTGGGCGGGGCCTGGCGCCCTCCAGCCCCCTGCCATGCCCAGGCTTGCCCTGGCAACTGTTGCTTGGCCCCAAAGCGGAAGTGGGCGGGGCCTGGCACCCTCCAGCCCACTGCCATGCCCAGGCTTGCCCTGGCAACTGTTGCTGGGCCCAAAAGCGGAAGTGGGAGGGGTCAGGCGCCCTCAAGCCCCCTGCCATGCCCAGGGTTGCCCTGGCAACTGTTGCTGGCCTCCAAAGCGGATGCGGGCGGGGCCTGGTGCCCTCCAGCCCACTACCATGCCCAGCCATGCCCAGGCCTGCCCTGGCAACTGTTGCTGGGCCCCAAAGCGGAAGTGGGCGGGGCCTGGCGCCCTCCAGCCCCCAGCCATGCCCAGGCTTGCCCTTGCAACTGTTGCTGGGCCCAAAGCGGAAGTGGGCGGGGCATGGCACCCTCCAGCCCCCTGCCATGCCCAGGGTTGCCCTGGAAACTGTTGCTGGCCCCCAAAGCGGAATTGGGCGGGGCCAGGCGCCCTCAAGCCCCCTACCATGTCCAGGGTTGCCCTTGCAACTGTTGCTGGCCCCCAAAGCGGAAGTGGGCGGGGCCAGGCGCCCTCAAGCCCCCTGCCATGCCCAGGGTTGCCCTGGCAACTGTTGTTGGCCTACAAAGCGGATGTGGGCGGGGCCTGGCACCCTCCAGCCCCCTGCCATGCCCAGCCATACCCAGGCTTGCCCTGTCAACTGTTGCTGGGCCCCAAAGCGGAAGTGGGCGGGGCCTGGCGCCCTCCAGCCCCCTGCCATGCCCAACCATGCCCAGGCTTGCCCTGGCATCTGTTGCTGGCCTCCAAAGCGGAAGTGGGCTGGGCCTGGCAACCTCCAGCCCCCTGCCATGCCCAGGGTTGCACTGGCAACTGTTGCTGGCCCCCACAGCGGTAGTGGGAAGGGCCAGGCGCCATCAAGCACCCTGCCATGCCCAGGGTTGCCCTGGCAACTGTTGCTGGCCTCCAAAGCGGAAGTGGGCGGGGTCTGGCGCCATCCAGCATCCTGCTATGCCCTGGGTTGCCCTGGCAACTGTTGCTGCCCCCCAAAACGGAAGTGGGCGAAGCCTGGCGCCCTTCAGCCCCCAGCCATGCCCAGGCTTGCCCTGGCACCTGTTGCTGGGCCAAAAAGCGGAAGTGGGCGGGATCTGGCGAACTGCAGCCCCCTGCCATGCCCAGGCTTGCCCTGGAAACTGTTGCTGGGCCCCAAAGCGGAAGTGGGCGGGGCCTGGCGCCCTCCAGCCCCCTGCCATGCCCAGGCTTGCCCTGGCAACTGTTGCTGGGCCCCAAAGCGGAAGTGGGCGGAATCAGGCGCCCTCAAGCCCCCTGCCATGCCCAGGGTTGCCCTGGCAACTGTTGCTGGCCTCCAAAGCGGATGTGGGCGGGGTCTGGCGCCATCCAGCATCCTGCTATGCCCTGGGTTGCCCTGGCAACTGTTGCTGCCCCCCAAAACGGAAGTGGGTGAAGCCTGGCGCCATTCAGCCCCCAGCCATGCCCAGGCTTGCCCTGGCAACTGTTGCTGGGCCCCAAAGCGGAAGTGGGCGGGGCCTGGCGCCCTCCAGCCCCCTGCCATGCCCAATCTTGCCCTGCAACTGTTGCTGGGCCCCAAAGCGGAAGTGGGCGGGGCCTGGCACCCTCCAGCCCCCTGCCATGCCCAGGGTTGCCCTGGCAACTGTTGCTGGCCCCCAAAGCGGAAGTGGGCGTGGCCAGGCGCCCTCAAGCCCCCTACCATGCCTAGGCTTGACCTTACAACTGTTGCTGTCCCCCAAAGCGGAAGTGGGCAGGGCCAGGCGCCCTCAAGCCCCCTGCCATGCCCAGGGTTGCCCTGGCAACTGTTGCTGGCCTCCAAAGCGGATGTGGGTGGGGCCTGGCGCCCTCCAGCCCCCTGCCATGCCCAGCCATGCCCAGTCGTGCCCTGGCAACTGTTGCTGGCCCCAAAGCGGAAGTGGGCGGGGCCTGGCGCCCTCCAGCCCCCTGCCATGCCCAGCCATGCCCAGGCTTGCCCTGGCAACTGTTGCTGGCCCCAAAGCGGAAGTGGGCGGGGCCTGGCGCCCTCCAGCCCCCTGCCATGCCCAGCCATGCCCAGGCTTGCCCTGGCAACTGTTGCTGGCCCCAAAGCGGAAGTGGGCGGGGCCTGGCGCCCTCCAGCCCCCTGCCATGCCCAGGCTTGCCCTGGCAACTGTTTTTTGCCCCAAAGCGGAAGTGGGTGGGGCCTGGAGCCCTCAAGCCCCCTGCCATGCCCAGCCATGCCCAGGCTTGCCCTGGCAACTGTTGCTGGGCCCCAAAGCGGAAGTGGGCGGGGCCTGGCGCCCTCCAGCCCCCTGCCATGCCCAGGCTTGCCCTGGCAACTGTTGCTGGCCCCAAAGCGGAAGTGGGCGGTGCCTGGCGCCCTCCAGCCCCTGCCATGCCTAGGCTTGCCCTGGCAACAGTTTTTTGCCCCAAAGCGGAAGTGGGTGGGGCCTGGCGAACTGCAGCCCCCTGCCATGCCCAGGCTTGCCCTGGAAACTGTTGCTGGGCCCCAAAGCGGAAGTGGGCGGGGCCTGGCGCCCTCCAGCCCCCTGCCATGCCCAGGCTTGCCCTGGCAACTGTTGCTGGGCCCCAAAGCGGAAGTGGGCGGGGTCAGGCGCCCTCAAGCCTCCTGCTATGCCCAGGGTTGCCCTGGCAACTGTTGCTGGCCTCCAAAGCGGATGTGGGCGGGGTCTGGCGCCCTCCAGCCCCCTGCCATGCCCAGGCTTGCCCTGGCACCTGTTGCTGGGCCCAAAAGCGGAAGTGGGCGGGGTCTGGCGAACTGCAGCCCCCTGCCATGCCCAGGCATGCCCTGGAAACTGTTGCTGGGCCCCAAAGCGGAAGTGGGCGGGGCCTGGCGCCCTTCAGCCCCCAGCCATGCCCAGGCTTGCCCTGGCAACTGTTTTTTGCCCCAAAGCGGAAGTGGGTGGGGCCTGGAGCCCTCAAGCCCCCTGCCATGCCCAGCCATGCCCAGGCTTGCCCTGGCAACTGTTGCTGGGCCCAAAGCGGAAGTGGGCGGGGCCTGGCGCCCTCCAGCCCCCTGCCATGCCCAGGCTTGCCCTGGCAACTGTTGCTGGGCCCCAAAGCGGAAGTGGGCGGGGCCTGGCACCCTCCAGCCCACTGCCATGCCCAGGCTTGCCCTGGCAACTGTTGCTGGGCCCAAAAGCGGAAGTGGGAGGGGTCAGGCGCCCTCAAGCCCCCTGCCATGCCCAGGGTTGCCCTGGCAACTGTTGCTGGCCTCCAAAGCGGATGCGGGCGGGGCCTGGTGCCCTCCAGCCCACTACCATGCCCAGCCATGCCCAGGCCTGCCCTGGCAACTGTTGCTGGGCCCCAAAGCGGAAGTGGGCGGGGCCTGGCGCCCTCCAGCCCCCAGCCATGCCCAGGCTTGCCCTTGCAACTGTTGCTGGGCCCAAAGCGGAAGTGGGCGGGGCCTGGCACCCTCCAGCCCCCTGCCATGCCCAGGGTTGCCCTGGAAACTGTTGCTGGCCCCCAAAGCGGAATTGGGCGGGGCCAGGCGCCCTCAAGCCCCCTACCATGTCCAGGGTTGCCCTTGCAACTGTTGCTGGCCCCCAAAGCGGAAGTGGGCGGGGCCAGGCGCCCTCAAGCCCCCTGCCATGCCCAGGGTTGCCCTGGCAACTGTTGTTGGCCTACAAAGCGGATGTGGGCGGGGCCTGGCACCCTCCAGCCCCCTGCCATGCCCAGCCATACCCAGGCTTGCCCTGGCAACTGTTGCTGGGCCCCAAAGCGGAAGTGGGCGGGGCCTGGCGCCCTCCAGCCCCCTGCCATGCCCAACCATGCCCAGGCTTGCCCTGGCATCTGTTGCTGGCCTCCAAAGCGGAAGTGGGCTGGGCCTGGCAACCTCCAGCCCCCTGCCATGCCCAGGGTTGCACTGGCAACTGTTGCTGGCCCCCACAGCGGTAGTGGGAAGGGCCAGGCGCCATCAAGCACCCTGCCATGCCCAGGGTTGCCCTGGCAACTGTTGCTGGCCTCCAAAGCGGAAGTGGGCGGGGTCTGGCGCCATCCAGCATCCTGCTATGCCCTGGGTTGCCCTGGCAACTGTTGCTGCCCCCCAAAACGGAAGTGGGCGAAGCCTGGCGCCCTTCAGCCCCCAGCCATGCCCAGGCTTGCCCTGGCACCTGTTGCTGGGCCAAAAAGCGGAAGTGGGCGGGATCTGGCGAACTGCAGCCCCCTGCCATGCCCAGGCTTGCCCTGGAAACTGTTGCTGGGCCCCAAAGCGGAAGTGGGCGGGATCAGGCGCCCTCAAGCCCCCTGCCATGCCCAGGGTTGCCCTGGCAACTGTTGCTGGCCTCCAAAGCGGATGTGGGCGGGGTCTGGCGCCATCCAGCATCCTGCTATGCCCTGGGTTGCCCTGGCAACTGTTGCTGCCCCCCAAAACGGAAGTGGGCGAAGCCTGGCGCCCTTCAGCCCCCAGCCATGCCCAGGCTTGCCCTGGCAACTGTTGCTGGGCCCCAAAGCGGAAGTGGGCGGGGCCTGGCGCCCTCCAGCCCCCTGCCATGCCCAATCTTGCCCTGCAACTGTTGCTGGGCCCCAAAGCGGAAGTGGGCGGGGCCTGGCACCCTCCAGCCCCCTGCCATGCCCAGGGTTGCCCTGGCAACTGTTGCTGGCCCCCAAAGCGGAAGTGGGCGTGGCCAGGCGCCCTCAAGCCCCCTACCATGCCTAGGCTTGACCTTACAACTGTTGCTGTCCCCCAAAGCGGAAGTGGGCGGGGCCAGGCGCCCTCAAGCCCCCTGCCATGCCCAGGGTTGCCCTGGCAACTGTTGCTGGCCTCCAAAGCGGATGTGGGTGGGGCCTGGCGCCCTCCAGCCCCCTGCCATGCCCAGCCATGCCCAGTCGTGCCCTGGCAACTGTTGCTGGCCCCAAAGCGGAAGTGGGCGGGGCCTGGCGCCCTCCAGCCCCCTGCCATGCCCAGCCATGCCCAGGCTTGCCCTGGCAACTGTTGCTGGCCCCAAAGCGGAAGTGGGCGGGGCCTGGCGCCCTCCAGCCCCCTGCCATGCCCAGGCTTGCCCTGGCAACTGTTTTTTGCCCCAAAGCGGAAGTGGGTGGGGCCTGGAGCCCTCAAGCCCCCTGCCATGCCCAGCCATGCCCAGGCTTGCCCTGGCAACTGTTGCTGGGCCCCAAAGCGGAAGTGGGCGGGGCCTGGCGCCCACCAGCCCCCTGCCATGCCCAGGCTTGCCCTGGCAACTGTTGCTGGGCCCCAAAGCGGAAGTGGGCGGGGCCTGGCGCCCTCCAGCCCCCTGCCATGCCCAGCCATGCCCAGGCTTGCCCTGGCAACTGTTGCTGGCCCCAAAGCGGAAGTGGGCGGGGCCTGGCGCCCTCCAGCCCCCTGCCATGCCCAGCCATGCCCAGGCTTGCCCTGGCAACTGTTGCTGGCCCCAAAGCGGAAGTGGGCGGGGCCTGGCGCCCTCCAGCCCCCTGCCATGCCCAGGCTTGCCCTGGCAACTGTTTTTTGCCCCAAAGCGGAAGTGGGTGGGGCCTGGAGCCCTCAAGCCCCCTGCCATGCCCAGCCATGCCCAGGCTTGCCCTGGCAACTGTTGCTGGGCCCCAAAGCGGAAGTGGGCGGGGCCTGGCGCCCTCCAGCCCCCTGCCATGCCCAGGCTTGCCCTGGCAACTGTTGCTGGCCCCAAAGCGGAAGTGGGCGGGGCCTGGCGCCCTCCAGCCCCTGCCATGCCTAGGCTTGCCCTGGCAACAGTTTTTTGCCCCAAAGCGGAAGTGGGTGGGGCCTGGCGAACTGCAGCCCCCTGCCATGCCCAGGCTTGCCCTGGAAACTGTTGCTGGGCCCCAAAGCGGAAGTGGGCGGGGCCTGGCGCCCTCCAGCCCCCTGCCATGCCCAGACTTGCCCTGGCAACTGTTGCTGGGCCCCAAAGCGGAAGTGGGCGGGGTCAGGCGCCCTCAAGCCTCCTGCTATGCCCAGGGTTGCCCTGGCAACTGTTGCTGGCCTCCAAAGCGGATGTGGGCGGGGTCTGGCGCCCTCCAGCCCCCTGCCATGCCCAGGCTTGCCCTGGCACCTGTTGCTGGGCCCAAAAGCGGAAGTGGGCGGGGTCTGGCGAACTGCAGCCCCCTGCCATGCCCAGGCATGCCCTGGAAACTGTTGCTGGGCCCCAAAGCGGAAGTGGGCGGGGCCTGGCGCCCATCAGCCCCCAGCCATGCCCAGGCTTACCCTGGCAACTGTTGCTGGGCCCCAAAGCGGAAGTGGGCGGGGCCTGGCGCCCTCCAGCCCCCTGCCATGCCCATTCTTGCCCTGGCAACTGTTGCTGGGCCCCAAAGCGGAAGTGGGCGGGGCCTGGCACCCTCCAGCCCCCTGCCATGCCCAGCCATGCCCAGGCTTGCCCTGGCAACTGTTGCTGGGCCCCAAAGCGGAATTGGACGGGGCCTGGTGCCCTCTAGCCCCCGTGCCATGCACAGGCTTGCCCTGGCAACTGTTGCTGGGCCCAAAAGCGGAAGTGGGAGGGGTCAGACGCCCTCAAGCCCCCTGCCATGCCCAGGGTTGGCCTGGCAACTGTTGCTGGGCCTCCAAAGCGGATGCGGACGGGGCCTGGTGCCCTCAAGCCCCCTACCATGCCCAGCCATGCCCAGCCATGCCCAGGCCTGCCCTGGCAACTGTTGCTGGGCCCCAAAGCGGAAGTGGGCTGGGCCTGGCAACCTCCAGCCCCCTGCCATGCCCAGGGTTGCCCTGACAACTGTTGCTGGCCCCCAAAGCGGTAGTGGGAAGGGCCAGGCGCCCTCAAGCACCCTGCCATGCCCAGGGTTGCCCTTGCAACTGTTGCTGCCCCCCTAAGCGGAAGTGGGCGGGGCCAGGCGCCCTCAAGCCCCCTGCCATGCCCAGGGTTGCCCTGGCAACTGTTGCTGGCCTCCAAAGCGGATGTGAGTGGGGCCTGGCGCCCTCCAGCCCCCTGCCATGCCCAGCCATGCCCAGGCTTGCCCTGGCAACTGTTGCTGGCCCCAAAGCGGAAGTGGGCGGGGCCCAGCGCCCTCCAGCCCCCTGCCATGCCCAGGCTTGCCCTGGCAACTGTTTTTTGCCCCAAAGCGGAAGTGGGTGGGGCCTGGAGCCCTCAAGCCCCCTGCCATGCCCAGGGTTGCCCCTGCAACTGTTGCTGGGCCCCAAAGCGGAAGTGGGCGGGGTCAGGCGCCCTCAAGCCCCCTGCCATGCCCAGGGTTGCCCTGGCAACTGTTGCTGGCCCCCAAAGCGGTAGTGGGAAGGGCCAGGCGCCCTCAAGCACCCTGCCATGCCCAGGGTTGCCCTGGCAACTGTTGCTGGCCTCCAAAGCGGAAGTGGGCGGAGCCTGGCGCCCTCCAGCCCTCTGCCATGCCCAGCCATGCCCAGGCTTGCCCTGGCAACTGTTGCTGGGCCCCAAAGCGGAAGTGGGCGGGACCTGGTGCCCTCCAGCCCCCTGCCATGCCCAGGCTTGCCCTGGCACCTGTTGCTGGGCCCAAAAGCGGAAGTGGGCGGGATCTGGCGAACTGCAGCCCCCTGCCATGCCCAGGCTTGCCCTGGAAACTGTTGCTGGGCCCCAAAGCGGAAGTGGGCGGGGCCTGGCACCCTCCAGCCCCCTGCCATGCCCAGGCTTGCCCTGGCAACTGTTACTGGGCCCCAAAGCGGAAGTGGGCGGGGTCAGGCACCCTCAAGCCCCCTGCCATGCCCAGGGTTGCCCTGGCAACTGTTGCTGACCTCCAAAGCGGATGTGGGCGGGGTCTGGCGCCATCCAGCATCCTGCTATGCCCTGGGTTGCCCTGGCAACTGTTGCTGGCCCCCAAAGCGGAAGTGGGCGGGGCCTGGCGCCCTTCAGCCCCCAGCCATGCCCAGGCTTGCCCTGGCAACTGTTGCTGGGCCCCAAAGCGGAAGTGGGAAGGGCCTGGCGCCCTCCAGCCCCCTGCCATGCCCAATCTTGCACTGGCAACTGTTGCTGGGCCCAAAAGCGGAAGTGGGCGGGGCCTGGCGCCCTCCAGCCCCCTGCCATGCCCAGGCTTGCCCTGGCACCTGTTGCTGGGCCCAAAAGCGGAAGTGGGCGGGATCTGGCGAACTGCAGCCCCCTGCCATGCCCAGGCTTGCCCTGGAAACTGTTGCTGGGCCCCAAAGCGGAAGTGGGCGGGGCCTGGCGCCCTCCAGCCCCCTGCCATGCCCAGGCTTGCCCTGGCAACTGTTGTTGGGCCCCAAAGCGGAAGTGGGCGGGGTCAGGCGCCCTCAAGCCCCCTGCCATGCCCAGGCTTGCCCTGGCAACTGTTGCTGGCCTCCAAAGCGGATGTGGGCGGGGTCTGGCGCCATCCAGCATCCTGCTATGCCCTGGGATTGCCCTGGCAACTGTTGCTGGCCCCCAAAGCGGAAGTGGGCGGGGCCTGGCGCCCTTCAGCCCCCAGCCATGCCCAGGCTTGCCCTGGCAACTGTTGCTGGGCCCCAAAGCGGAAGTGGACGGGGCCTGGCGCCCTCCAGCCCCCGGCCATGCCCAATCTTGCCCTGGCAACTGTTGCTGGGTCCCAAAGCGGAAGTGGGCGGGGCCTGGCACCCTCCAGCCCCCTGCCATGCCCAGGGTTGCCCTGGCAACTGTTGCTGGGCCACAAAGCGGAAGTGGGCGAGGCCTGGCGCCCTCCAGCCCCCTGCCATGCCCAGCCATGCCCAGGCTTGCCCTGGCAACTGTTGCTGGCCCCAAAGCGGAAGTGGGCGGGCCCTGGCGCCCTCCAGCCCCTGCCATGCCCAGGCTTGCCCTGGCAACAGTTTTTTGCCCCAAAGCGGAAGTGGGTGGGGCCTGGAGCCCTCAAGCCCCCTGGCATGCCCAGCCATGCCCAGGCTTGCCCTGGCAACTGTTGCTGGGCCCCAAAGCGGAAGTGGGCGGGGCATGGCGCCCTCCAGCCCCCTGCCATGCCCAGGCTTGCCCTGGCAACTGTTGCTGGGCCCCAAAGCGGAAGTGGGCGGGGCCTGGCGCCCTCCAGCCCCCAGCCATGCCCTGGCTTGCCCTGGCAACTGTTGCTGGGCCCCAAAGCGGAAGTGGGCGGGGTCAGGCGCCCTCAAGTCCCCTGCCATGCCCAGGGTTGCCCTGGCAACTGTTGCTGGGCCCCAAAGCGGAAGTGGGCGGGGCCTGGCGCCCTCCAGCCCCCTGCCATGCCCAGGCTTTCCATGGCAACTGTTGCTGGGCCCCAAAGCGGAAGTGGGCGTGGCCTGGCGCCCTCCAGCCCCCAGCCATGCCCAGGCTTGCCCTTGCAACTGTTGCTGGGACCCCAAAGCGGAAGTGGGCGGGGCCTGGCACCCTCCAGCCCCCTGCCATCCCCAGGGTTGCCCTGGAAACTGTTGCTGGCCCCCAAAGCGGAAGTGGGCGGGGCCAGGCGCCCTCAAGCCCCCTACCATGTCCAGGGTTTCCCTTGCAACTGTTGCTGGCCCCCAAAGCGGAAGTGGGCGGGGCCAGGCGCCCTCAAGCCCCCTGCCATGCCCAGGGTTGCCCTGGCAACTGTTGCTGGCCTCCAAAGCGGATGTGGGTGGGGCCTTGCACCCTCCAGCCCCCTGCCATGCCCAGCCATGCCCAGGCTTGCCCTGGCATCTGTTGCTGGCCTCCAAAGCGGAAGTGGGCTGGGCCTGGCAACCTCCAGCCCCCTGCCATGCCCAGGGTTGCCCTGACAACTGTTGCTGGCCCCCAAAGCGGTAGTGGGAAGGGCCAGGCGCCCTCAAGCACCCTGCCATGCCCAGGGTTGCCCTTGCAACGGTTGCTGCCCCCCTAAGCGGAAGTGGGCGGGGCCAGGCGCCCTCAAGCCCCCTGCCATGCCCAGGGTTGCCCTGGCAACTGTTGCTGGCCTCCAAAGCGGATGTGAGTGGGGCCTGGCGCCCTGCAGCCCCCTGCCAGGCCCAGCCATGCCCAGGCTTGCCCTTGCAACTGTTGCTGGCCCCAAAGCGGAAGTGGGCAGGGCCCAGCGCCCTCCAGCCCCCTGCCATGCCCAGGCTTGCCCTGGCAACTGTTTTTTGCCCCAAAGCGGAAGTGGGTGGGGCCTGGAGCCCTCAAGCCCCCTGCCATGCCCAGCCATGCCCAGGCTTGCCCTGGCAACTGTTGCTGGGCCCCAAAGCGGAAGTGGGCGTGGCCTGGTGCCCTCCAGCACCCTACCATGCCCAGGGTTGTCCTTGCAACTGTTGCTGGCCCCCAAAGCGGAAGTGGTCGGGGCCAGGCGCCCTCAAGCCCCCTGCCATGCCCAGGGTTGCCCTGGCAACTGTTGCTGGCCTCCAAAGCGGATATGGGCGGGGCCTGGCACCCTCCAGCCCCCTGCCATGCCCAGCCATGCCCAGGCTTGCCCTGGCAACTGTTGCTGGGCCCCAAAGCGGAAGTGGGCGGGGTCAGGCGCCCTCAAGCCCCCTGCCATGCCCAGGGTTGCCCTGGCAACTGTTGCTGGCCCCCAAAGCGGTAGTGGGAAGGGCCAGGCGCCCTCAAGCACCCTGCCATGCCCAGGGTTGCCCTGGCAACTGTTGCTGGCCTCCAAAGCGGAAGTGGGCGGAGCCTGGCGCCCTCCAGCCCTCTGCCATGCCCAGCCATGCCCAGGCTTGCCCTGGCAACTGTTGCTGGGCCCCAAAGCGGAAGTGGGCGGGACCTGGCGCCCTCCAGCCCCCTGCCATGCCCAGGCTTGCCCTGGCACCTGTTGCTGGGCCCAAAAGCGGAAGTGGGCGGGATCTGGCGAACTGCAGCCCCCTGCCATGCCCAGGCTTGCCCTGGAAACTGTTGCTGGGCCCAAAGCGGAAGTGGGCGGGGCCTGGCGCCCTCCAGCCCACTACCATGCCCAGCCATGCCCAGGCCTGCCCTGGCAACTGTTGCTGGGCCCCAAAGCGGAAGTGGGCGGGGCCTGGCGCCCTCCAGCCCCCAGCCATGCCCAGGCTTGCCCTTGCAACTGTTGCTGGGCCCAAAGCGGAAGTGGGCTGGGCCTGGCAACCTCCAGCCCCCTGCCATGCCCAGGGTTGCCCTGACAACTGTTGCTGGCCCCCAAAGCGGTAGTGGGAAGGGCCAGGCGCCCTCAAGCACCCTGCCATGCCCAGGGTTGCCCTTGCAACGGTTGCTGCCCCCCTAAGCGGAAGTGGGCGGGGCCAGGCGCCCTCAAGCCCCCTGCCATGCCCAGGGTTGCCCTGGCAACTGTTGCTGGCCTCCAAAGCGGATGTGAGTGGGGCCTGGCGCCCTCCAGCCCCCTGCCATGCCCAGCCATGCCCAGGCTTGCCCTTGCAACTGTTGCTGGCCCCAAAGCGGAAGTGGGCGGGGCCCAGCGCCCTCCAGCCCCCTGCCATGCCCAGGCTTGCCCTGGCAACTGTTTTTTGCCCCAAAGCGGAAGTGGGTGGGGCCTGGAGCCCTCAAGCCCCCTGCCATGCCCAGCCATGCCCAGGCTTGCCCTGGCAACTGTTGCTGGGCCCCAAAGCGGAAGTGGGCGTGGCCTGGTGCCCTCCAGCCCCCTACCATGCCCAGGGTTGTCCTTGCAACTGTTGCTGGCCCCCAAAGCGGAAGTGGGCGGGGCCAGGCGCCCTCAAGCCCCCTGCCATGCCCAGGGTTGCCCTGGCAACTGTTGCTGGCCTCCAAAGCGGATATGGGCGGGGCCTGGCACCCTCCAGCCCCCTGCCATGCCCAGCCATGCCCAGGCTTGCCCTGGCAACTGTTGCTGGGCCCCAAAGCGGAAGTGGGCGGGGTCAGGCGCCCTCAAGCCCCCTGCCATGCCCAGGGTTGCCCTGGCAACTGTTGCTGGCCCCCAAAGCGGTAGTGGGAAGGGCCAGGCGCCCTCAAGCACCCTGCCATGCCCAGGGTTGCCCTGGCAACTGTTGCTGGCCTCCAAAGCGGAAGTGGGCGGAGCCTGGCGCCCTCCAGCCCTCTGCCATGCCCAGCCATGCCCAGGCTTGCCCTGGCAACTGTTGCTGGGCCCCAAAGCGGAAGTGGGCGGGACCTGGCGCCCTCCAGCCCCCTGCCATGCCCAGGCTTGCCCTGGCACCTGTTGCTGGGCCCAAAAGCGGAAGTGGGCGGGATCTGGCGAACTGCAGCCCCCTGCCATGCCCAGGCTTGCCCTGGAAACTGTTGCTGGGCCCAAAGCGGAAGTGGGCGGGGCCTGGCGCCCTCCAGCCCACTACCATGCCCAGCCATGCCCAGGCCTGCCCTGGCAACTGTTGCTGGGCCCCAAAGCGGAAGTGGGCGGGGCCTGGCGCCCTCCAGCCCCCAGCCATGCCCAGGCTTGCCCTTGCAACTGTTGCTGGGCCCAAAGCGGAAGTGGGCGGGGCCTGGCACCCTCCAGCCCCCTGCCATGCCCAGGGTTGCCCTGGAAACTGTTGCTGGCCCCCAAAGCGGAATTCGGCGGGGCCAGGCGCCCTCAAGCCCCCTACCATGTCCAGGGTTGCCCTTGCAACTGTTGCTGGCCCCCAAAGCGGAAGTGGGCGGGGCCAGGCGCCCTCAAGCCCCCTGCCATGCCCAGGGTTGCCCTGGCAACTGTTGTTGGCCTACAAAGCGGATGTGGGCGGGGCCTGGCACCCTCCAGCCCCCTGCCATGCCCAGCCATGCCCAGGCTTGCCCTGGCAACTGTTGCTGGGCCCCAAAGCGGAAGTGGGCGGGGCCTGGCGCCCTCCAGCCCCCTGCCATGCCCAACCATGCCCAGGCTTGCCCTGGCATCTGTTGCTGGCCTCCAAAGCGGAAGTGGGCTGGGCCTGGCAACCTCCAGCCCCCTGCCATGCCCAGGGTTGCACTGGCAACTGTTGCTGGCCCCCACAGCGGTAGTGGGAAGGGCCAGGCGCCATCAAGCACCCTGCCATGCCCAGGGTTGCCCTGGCAACTGTTGCTGGCCTCCAAAGCGGAAGTGGGCGGAGCCTGGCGCCCTCCAGCCCCCTGCCATGCCCAGGCTTGCCCTGGCACCTGTTGCTGGGCCAAAAAGCGGAAGTGGGCGGGATCTGGCGAACTGCAGCCCCCTGCCATGCCCAGGCTTGCCCTGGAAACTGTTGCTGGGCCCCAAAGCGGAAGTGGGCGGGGCCTGGCGCCCTCCAGCCCCCTGCCATGCCCAGGCTTGCCCTGGCAACTGTTGCTGGGCCCCAAAGCGGAAGTGGGCGGGATCAGGCGCCCTCAAGCCCCCTGCCATGCCCAGGGTTGCCCTGGCAACTGTTGCTGGCCTCCAAAGCGGATGTGGGCGGGGTCTGGCGCCATCCAGCATCCTGCTATGCCCTGGGTTGCCCTGGCAACTGTTGCTGCCCCCCAAAACGGAAGTGGGCGAAGCCTGGCGCCCTTCAGCCCCCAGCCATGCCCAGGCTTGCCCTGGCAACTGTTGCTGGGCCCCAAAGCGGAAGTGGGCGGGGCCTGGCGCCCTTCAGCCCCCTGCCATGCCCAATCTTGCCCTGGCAACTGTTGCTGGGCCCCAAAGCGGAAGTGGGCGGGGCCTGGCACCCTCCAGCCCCCTGCCATGCCCAGGGTTGCCCTGGCAACTGTTGCTGGCCCCCAAAGCGGAAGTGGGCGTGGCCAGGCGCCCTCAAGCCCCCTACCATGCCTAGGCTTGACCTTACAACTGTTGCTGTCCCCCAAAGCGGAAGTGGGCGGGGCCAGGCGCCCTCAAGCCCCCTGCCATGCCCAGGGTTGCCCTGGCAACTGTTGCTGGCCTCCAAAGCGGATGTGGGTGGGGCCTGGCGCCCTCCAGCCCCCTGCCATGCCCAGCCATGCCCAGTCGTGCCCTGGCAACTGTTGCTGGCCCCAAAGCGGAAGTGGGCGGGGCCTGGCGCCCTCCAGCCCCCTGCCATGCCCAGCCATGCCCAGGCTTGCCCTGGCAACTGTTGCTGGCCCCAAAGCGGAAGTGGGCGGGGCCTGGCGCCCTCCAGCCCCCTGCCATGCCCAGGCTTGCCCTGGCAACTGTTTTTTGCCCCAAAGCGGAAGTGGGTGGGGCCTGGAGCCCTCAAGCCCCCTGCCATGCCCAGCCATGCCCAGGCTTGCCCTGGCAACTGTTGCTGGGCCCCAAAGCGGAAGTGGGCGGGGCCTGGCGCCCTCCAGCCCCCTGCCATGCCCAGGCTTGCCCTGGCAACTGTTGCTGGGCCCCAAAGCGGAAGTGGGCGGGGCCTGGCGCCCTCCAGCCCCCTGCCATGCCCAGCCATGCCCAGGCTTGCCCTGGCAACTGTTGCTGGCCCCAAAGCGGAAGTGGGCGGGGCCTGGCGCCCTCCAGCCCCTGCCATGCCTAGGCTTGCCCTGGCAACAGTTTTTTGCCCCAAAGCGGAAGTGGGTGGGGCCTGGCGAACTGCAGCCCCCTGCCATGCCCAGGCTTGCCCTGGAAACTGTTGCTGGGCCCCAAAGCGGAAGTGGGCGGGGCCTGGCGCCCTCCAGCCCCCTGCCATGCCCAGGCTTGCCCTGGCAACTGTTGCTGGGCCCCAAAGCGGAAGTGGGCGGGGTCAGGCGCCCTCAAGCCTCCTGCTATGCCCAGGGTTGCCCTGGCAACTGTTGCTGGCCTCCAAAGCGGATGTGGGCGGGGTCTGGCGCCCTCCAGCCCCCTGCCATGCCCAGGCTTGCCCTGGCACCTGTTGCTGGGCCCAAAAGCGGAAGTGGGCGGGGTCTGGCGAACTGCAGCCCCCTGCCATGCCCAGGCATGCCCTGGAAACTGTTGCTGGGCCCCAAAGCGGAAGTGGGCGGGGCCTGGCGCCCTTCAGCCCCCAGCCATGCCCAGGCTTACCCTGGCAACTGTTGCTGGGCCCCAAAGCGGAAGTGGGCGGGGCCTGGCGCCCTCCAGCCCCCTGCCATGCCCAATCTTGCCCTGGCAACTGTTGCTGGGCCCCAAAGCGGAAGTGGGCGGGGCCTGGCACCCTCCAGCCCCCTGCCATGCCCAGCCATGCCCAGGCTTGCCCTGGCAACTGTTGCTGGGCCCCAAAGCGGAAGTGGACGGGGCCTGGTGCCCTCTAGCCCCCGTGCCATGCACAGGCTTGCCCTGGCAACTGTTGCTGGGCCCAAAAGCGGAAGTGGGAGGGGTCAGACGCCCTCAAGCCCCCTGCCATGCCCAGGGTTGGCCTGGCAACTGTTGCTGGGCCTCCAAAGCGGATGCGGACGGGGCCTGGTGCCCTCAAGCCCCCTACCATGCCCAGCCATGCCCAGCCATGCCCAGGCCTGCCCTGGCAACTGTTGCTGGGCCCCAAAGCGGAAGTGGGCTGGGCCTGGCAACCTCCAGCCCCCTGCCATGCCCAGGGTTGCCCTGACAACTGTTGCTGGCCCCCAAAGCGGTAGTGGGAAGGGCCAGGCGCCCTCAAGCACCCTGCCATGCCCAGGGTTGCCCTTGCAACCGTTGCTGCCCCCCTAAGCGGAAGTGGGCGGGGCCAGGCGCCCTCAAGCCCCCTGCCATGCCCAGGGTTGCCCTGGCAACTGTTGCTGGCCTCCAAAGCGGATGTGAGTGGGGCCTGGCGCCCTCCAGCCCCCTGCCATGCCCAGCCATGCCCAGGCTTGCCCTGGCAACTGTTGCTGGCCCCAAAGCGGAAGTGGGCGGGGCCCAGCGCCCTCCAGCCCCCTGCCATGCCCAGGCTTGCCCTGGCAACTGTTTTTTGCCCCAAAGCGGAAGTGGGTGGGGCCTGGAGCCCTCAAGCCCCCTGCCATGCCCAGCCATGCCCAGGCTTGCCCTGGCAACTGTTGCTGGGCCCCAAAGCGGAAGTGGGCGTGGCCTGGTGCCCTCCAGCCCCCTACCATGCCCAGGGTTGTCCTTGCAACTGTTGCTGGCCCCCAAAGCGGAAGTGGGCGGGGCCAGGCGCCCTCAAGCCCCCTGCCATGCCCAGGGTTGCCCTGGCAACTGTTGCTGGCCTCCAAAGCGATTATGGGCGGGGCCTGGCACCCTCCAGCCCCCTGCCATGCCCAGCCATGCCCAGGCTTGCCCTGGCAACTGTTGCTGGGCCCCAAAGCGGAAGTGGGCGGGGTCAGGCGCCCTCAAGCCTCCTGCCATGCCCAGGGTTGCCCTGGCAACTGTTGCTGGCCTCCAAAGCGGAAGTGGGCGGAGCCTGGCGCCCTCCAGCCCTCTGCCATGCCCAGCCATGCCCAGGCTTGCCCTGGCAACTGTTGCTGGGCCCCAAAGCGGAAGTGGGCGGGACCTGGCGCCCTCCAGCCCCCTGCCATGCCCAGGCTTGCCCTGGCACCTGTTGCTGGGCCCAAAAGCGGAAGTGGGCTGGATCTGGCGAACTGCAGCCCCCTGCCATGCCCAGGCTTGCCCTGGAAACTGTTGCTGGGCCCCAAAGCGGAAGTGGGCGGGGCCTGGCACCCTCCAGCCCCCTGCCATGCCCAGGCTTGCCCTGGCAACTGTTACTGGGCCCCAAAGCGGAAGTGGGCGGGGTCAGGCACCCTCAAGCCCCCTGCCATGCCCAGGGTTGCCCTGGCAACTGTTGCTGGCCTCCAAAGCGGATGTGGGCGGGGTCTGGCGCCATCCAGCATCCTGCTATGCCCTGGGTTGCCCTGGCAACTGTTGCTGGGCCCCAAAGCGGAAGTGGGCGGGGCCTGGCGCCCTTCAGCCCCCAGCCATGCCCAGGCTTACCCTGGCAACTGTTGCTGGGCCCCAAAGCGGAAGTGGGCGGGGCCTGGCGCCCTCCAGCCCCCTGCCATGCCCAATCTTGCCCTGGCAACTGTTGCTGGGCCCCAAAGCGGAAGTGGGCGGGGCCTGGCACCCTCCAGCCCCCTGCCATGCCCAGCCATGCCCAGGCTTGCCCTGGCAACTGTTGCTGGGCCCCAAAGCGGAAGTGGACGGGGCCTGGTGCCCTCTAGCCCCCGTGCCATGCACAGGCTTGCCCTGGCAACTGTTGCTGGGCCCAAAAGCGGAAGTGGGAGGGGTCAGACGCCCTCAAGCCCCCTGCCATGCCCAGGGTTGGCCTGGCAACTGTTGCTGGGCCTCCAAAGCGGATGCGGACGGGGCCTGGTGCCCTCAAGCCCCCTACCATGCCCAGCCATGCCCAGCCATGCCCAGGCCTGCCCTGGCAACTGTTGCTGGGCCCCAAAGCGGAAGTGGGCTGGGCCTGGCAACCTCCAGCCCCCTGCCATGCCCAGGGTTGCCCTGACAACTGTTGCTGGCCCCCAAAGCGGTAGTGGGAAGGGCCAGGCGCCCTCAAGCACCCTGCCATGCCCAGGGTTGCCCTTGCAACCGTTGCTGCCCCCCTAAGCGGAAGTGGGCGGGGCCAGGCGCCCTCAAGCCCCCTGCCATGCCCAGGGTTGCCCTGGCAACTGTTGCTGGCCTCCAAAGCGGATGTGAGTGGGGCCTGGCGCCCTCCAGCCCCCTGCCATGCCCAGCCATGCCCAGGCTTGCCCTGGCAACTGTTGCTGGCCCCAAAGCGGAAGTGGGCGGGGCCCAGCGCCCTCCAGCCCCCTGCCATGCCCAGGCTTGCCCTGGCAACTGTTTTTTGCCCCAAAGCGGAAGTGGGTGGGGCCTGGAGCCCTCAAGCCCCCTGCCATGCCCAGCCATGCCCAGGCTTGCCCTGGCAACTGTTGCTGGGCCCCAAAGCGGAAGTGGGCGTGGCCTGGTGCCCTCCAGCCCCCTACCATGCCCAGGGTTGTCCTTGCAACTGTTGCTGGCCCCCAAAGCGGAAGTGGGCGGGGCCAGGCGCCCTCAAGCCCCCTGCCATGCCCAGGGTTGCCCTGGCAACTGTTGCTGGCCTCCAAAGCGATTATGGGCGGGGCCTGGCACCCTCCAGCCCCCTGCCATGCCCAGCCATGCCCAGGCTTGCCCTGGCAACTGTTGCTGGGCCCCAAAGCGGAAGTGGGCGGGGTCAGGCGCCCTCAAGCCTCCTGCCATGCCCAGGGTTGCCCTGGCAACTGTTGCTGGCCTCCAAAGCGGAAGTGGGCGGAGCCTGGCGCCCTCCAGCCCTCTGCCATGCCCAGCCATGCCCAGGCTTGCCCTGGCAACTGTTGCTGGGCCCCAAAGCGGAAGTGGGCGGGACCTGGCGCCCTCCAGCCCCCTGCCATGCCCAGGCTTGCCCTGGCACCTGTTGCTGGGCCCAAAAGCGGAAGTGGGCTGGATCTGGCGAACTGCAGCCCCCTGCCATGCCCAGGCTTGCCCTGGAAACTGTTGCTGGGCCCCAAAGCGGAAGTGGGCGGGGCCTGGCACCCTCCAGCCCCCTGCCATGCCCAGGCTTGCCCTGGCAACTGTTACTGGGCCCCAAAGCGGAAGTGGGCGGGGTCAGGCACCCTCAAGCCCCCTGCCATGCCCAGGGTTGCCCTGGCAACTGTTGCTGGCCTCCAAAGCGGATGTGGGCGGGGTCTGGCGCCATCCAGCATCCTGCTATGCCCTGGGTTGCCCTGGCAACTGTTGCTGGCCCCCAAAGCGGAAGTGGGCGGGGCCTGGCGCCCTTCAGCCCCCAGCCATGCCCAGGCTTGCCCTGGCAACTGTTGCTGGGCCCCAAAGCGGAAGTGGGAAGGGCCTGGCGCCCTCCAGCCCCCTGCCATGCCCAATCTTGCACTGGCAACTGTTGCTGGGCCCAAAAGCGGAAGTGGGCGGGGCCTGGCACCCTCCAGCCCCCTGCCATGCCCAGGGTTGCCCTGGCAACTGTTGCTGGCCCCCAAAGCGGAAGTGGGCGGGGCCAGGCGCCCTCAAGCCCCCTACCATGCCTAGGGTTGCCCTTGCAACTGTTGCTGTCCCCCAAAGCGGAAGTGGGCGGGGCCAGGCGCCCTCAAGCCCCCTGCCATGCCCAGGGTTGCCCTGGCAACTGTTGCTGGCCTCCAAAGCGGATGTGGGTGGGGCCTGGCGCCCTCCAGCCCCCTGCCATGCCCAGCCATGCCCAGTCGTGCCCTGGCAACTGTTGCTGGCCCCAAAGCGGAAGTGGGCGGGGCCTGGCGCCCTCCAGCCACCTGCCATGCCCAGCAATGCCCAGGCTTGCCCTGGCAACTGTTGCTGGGCCCCAAAGCGGAAGTGGGCGGGGCCTGGCGCCCTCCAGCCCCCTGCCATGCCCAACCATGCCCAGGCTTGCCCTGGCATCTGTTGCTGGCCTCCAAAGCGGAAGTGGGCTGGGCCTGGCAACCTCCAGCCCCCTGCCATGCCCAGGGTTGCACTGGCAACTGTTGCTGGCCCCCACAGCGGTAGTGGGAAGGGCCAGGCGCCATCAAGCACCCTGCCATGCCCAGGGTTGCCCTGGCAACTGTTGCTGGCCTCCAAAGCGGAAGTGGGCGGAGCCTGGCGCCCTCCAGCCCCCTGCCATGCCCAGGCTTGCCCTGGCACCTGTTGCTGGGCCAAAAAGCGGAAGTGGGCGGGATCTGGCGAACTGCAGCCCCCTGCCATGCCCAGGCTTGCCCTGGAAACTGTTGCTGGGCCCCAAAGCGGAAGTGGGCGGGGCCTGGCGCCCTCCAGCCCCTGCCATGCCCAGGCTTGCCCTGGCAACTGTTGCTGGGCCCCAAAGCGGAAGTGGGCGAAGTCAGGCGCCCTCAAGCCCCCTGCCATGCCCAGGGTTGCCCTGGCAACTGTTGCTGGCCTCCAAAGCGGATGTGGGCGGGGTCTGGCGCCATCCAGCATCCTGCTATGCCCTGGGTTGCCCTGGCAACTGTTGCTGCCCCCCAAAACGGAAGTGGGCGAAGCCTGGCGCCCTTCAGCCCCCAGCCATGCCCAGGCTTGCCCTGGCAACTGTTGCTGGGCCCCAAAGCGGAAGTAGGCGGGGCCTGGCGCCCTCCAGCCCCCTGCCATGCCCAATCTTGCCCTGGCAACTGTTGCTGGGCCCCAAAGCGGAAGTGGGCTGGGCCTGGCAACCTCCAGCCCCCTGCCATGCCCAGGGTGCCCTGACAACTGTTGCTGGCCCCCAAAGCGGTAGTGGGAAGGGCCAGGCGCCCTCAAGCACCCTGCCATGCCCAGGGTTGCCCTTGCAACTGTTGCTGCCCCCCTAAGCGGAAGTGGGCGGGGCCAGGCGCCCTCAAGCCCCCTGCCATGCCCAGGGTTGCCCTGGCAACTGTTGCTGGCCTCCAAAGCGGATGTGAGTGGGGCCTGGCGCCCTACAGCCCCCTGCCATGCCCAGCCATGCCCAGGCTTGCCCTGGCAACTGTTGCTGGCCCCAAAGCGGAAGTGGGCGGGGCCCAGCGCCTTCCAGCCCCCTGCCATGCCCAGGCTTGCCCTGGCAACTGTTTTTTGCCCCAAAGCGGAAGTGGGTGGGGCCTGGAGCCCTCAAGCCCCTGCCATGCCCAGCCATGCCCAGGCTTGCCCTGGCAACTGTTGCTGGGCCCCAAAGCGGAAGTGGGCGTGGCCTGGTGCCCTCCAGCCCCCTACCATGCCCAGGGTTGTCCTTGCAACTGTTGCTGGCCCCCAAAGCGGAAGTGGGCGGGGCCAGGCGCCCTCAAGCCCCCTGCCATGCCCAGGGTTGCCCTGGCAACTGTTGCTGGCCTCCAAAGCGGATATGGGCGGGGCCTGGCACCCTCCAGCCCCCTGCCATGCCCAGCCATGCCCAGGCTTGCCCTGGCAACTGTTGCTGGGCCCCAAAGCGGAAGTGGGCGGGGTCAGGCGCCCTCAAGCCCCCTGCCATGCCCAGGGTTGCCCTGGCAACTGTTGCTGGCCCCAAAAGCGGTAGTGGGAAGGGCCAGGCGCCCTCAAGCACCCTGCCATGCCCAGGGTTGCCCTGGCAACTGTTGCTGGCCTCCAAAGCGGAAGTGGGCGGAGCCTGGCGCCCTCCAGCCCTCTGCCATGCCCAGCCATGCCCAGGCTTGCCCTGGCAACTGTTGCTGGGCCCCAAAGCGGAAGTGGGCGGGACCTGGCGCCCTCCAGCCCCTGCCATGCCCAGGCTTGCCCTGGCACCTGTTGCTGGGCCCAAAAGCGGAAGTGGGCGGGATCTGGCGAACTGCAGCCCCCTGCCATGCCCAGGCTTGCCCTGGAAACTGTTGCTGGGCCCCAAAGCGGAAGTGGGCGGGGCCTGGCACCCTCCAGCCCCCTGCCATGCCCAGGCTTGCCCTGGCAACTGTTACTGGGCCCCAAAGCGGAAGTGGGCGGGGTCAGGCACCCTCAAGCCCCCTGCCATGCCCAGGGTTGCCCTGGCAACTGTTGCTGGCCTCCAAAGCGGATGTGGGCGGGGTCTGGCGCCATCCAGCATCCTGCTATGCCCTGGGTTGCCCTGGCAACTGTTGCTGGCCCCCAAAGCGGAAGTGGGCGGGGCCTGGCGCCCTTCAGCCCCCAGCCATGCCCAGGCTTGCCCTGGCAACTGTTGCTGGCCCCCAAAGCGGAAGTGGGCGTGGCCAGGCGCCCTCAAGCCCCCTACCATGCCTAGGCTTGACCTTACAACTGTTGCTGTCCCCCAAAGCGGAAGTGGGCGGGGCCAGGCGCAGTCAAGCCCCTGCCATGCCCAGGGTTGCCCTGGCAACTGTTGCTGGCCTCCAAAGCGGATGTGGGTGGGGCCTGGCGCCCTCCAGCCCCCTGCCATGCCCAGCCATGCCCAGTCGTGCCCTGGCAACTGTTGCTGGCCCCAAAGCGGAAGTGGGCGGGGGCCTGGCGCCCTCCAGCCCCCTGCCATGCCCAGCCATGCCCAGCCTTGCCCTGGCAACTGTTGCTGGCCCCAAAGCGGAAGTGGGCGGGGCCTGGCGCCCTCCAGCTTCCTGCCATGCCCAGGCTTGTCCTGACAACTGTTTTTTGCCCCAAAGCGGAAGTGGGTGGGGCCTGGAGCCCTCAAGCCCCCTGCCATGCCCAGCCATGCCCAGGCTTGCCCTGGCAACTGTTGCTGGGCCCCAAAGCGGAAGTGGGCGGGGCCTGGCGCCCTCCAGCCCCCTGCCATGCCCAGGCTTGCCCTGGCAACTGTTGCTGGGCCCCAAAGCGGAAGTGGGCGGGGCCTGGCGCCCTCCAGCCCCCTGCCATGCCCAGCCATGCCCAGGCTTGCCCTGGCAACTGTTGCTGGCCCCAAAGCGGAAGTGGGCGGGGCCTGGCGCCCTCCAGCCCCTGCCATGCCTAGGCTTGCCCTGGCAACAGTTTTTTGCCCCAAAGCGGAAGTGGGTGGGGCCTGGCGAACTGCAGCCCCCTGCCATGCCCAGGCTTGCCCTGGCAACTGTTGCTGGGCCCCAAAGCGGAAGTGGGCGGGGTCAGGCGCCCTCAAGCCTCCTGCTATGCCCAGGGTTGCCCTGGCAACTGTTGCTGGCCTCCAAAGCGGATGTGGGCGGGGTCTGGCGCCCTCCAGCCCCCTGCCATGCCCAGGCTTGCCCTGGCACCTGTTGCTGGGCCCAAAAGCGGAAGTGGGCGGGGTCTGGCGAACTGCAGCCCCCTGCCATGCCCAGGCTTACCCTGGCAACTGTTGCTGGGCCCCAAAGCGGAAGTGGGCGGGGCCTGGCGCCCTCCAGCCCCCTGCCATGCCCAGGCTTGCCCTGGAAACTGTTGCTGGGCCCCAAAGCGGAAGTGGGCGGGGCCTGGCGCCCTCCAGCCCCCTGCCATGCCCAGGCTTGCCCTGGCAACTGTTGCTGGGCCCCAAAGCGGAAGTGGGCGGGGTCAGGCGCCCTCAAGCCCCCTGCCATGCCCAGGGTTGCCCTGGCAACTGTTGCTGGCCTCCAAAGCGGATGTGGGCGGGGTCTGGCGCCATCCAGCTTCCTGCTATGCCCTGGGTTGCCCTGGCAACTGTTGCTGCCCCCCAAAACGGAAGTGGGCGAAGCCTGGCGCCCTTCAGCCCCCAGCCATGCCCAGGCTTGCCCTGGCAACTGTTGCTGGGCCCCAAAGCGGAAGTGGGCGGGGCCTGGCGCCCTCCAGCCCCCTGCCATGCCCAATCTTGCCCTGGCAACTGTTGCTGGGCCCCAAAGCGGAAGTGGGCTGGGCCTGGCAACCTCCAGCCCCCTGCCATGCCCAGGGTTGCCCTGACAACTGTTGCTGGCCCCCAAAGCGGTAGTGGGAAGGGCCAGGCGCCCTCAAGCACCCTGCCATGCCCAGGGTTGCCCTTGCAACTGTTGCTGCCCCCCTAAGCGGAAGTGGGCGGGGCCAGGCGCCCTCAAGCCCCCTGCCATGCCCAGGGTTGCCCTGGCAACTGTTGCTGGCCTCCAAAGCGGATATGGGCGGGGCCTGGCACCCTCCAGCCCCCTGCCATGCCCAGCCATGCCCAGGCTTGCCCTGGCAACTGTTGCTGGGCCCCAAAGCGGAAGTGGGCGTGGCCTGGTGCCCTCCAGCCCCCTACCATGCCCAGGGTTGTCCTTGCAACTGTTGCTGGCCCCCAAAGCGGAAGTGGGCGGGGCCAGGCGCCCTCAAGCCCCCTGCCATGCCCAGGGTTGCCCTGGCAACTGTTGCTGGCCTCCAAAGCGGATATGGGCGGGGCCTGGCACCCTCCAGCCCCCTGCCATGCCCAGCCATGCCCAGGCTTGCCCTGGCAACTGTTGCTGGGCCCCAAAGCGGAAGTGGGCGGGGTCAGGCGCCCTCAAGCCCCCTGCCATGCCCAGGGTTGCCCTGGCAACTGTTGCTGGCCCCAAAAGCGGTAGTGGGAAGGGCCAGGCGCCCTCAAGCACCCTGCCATGCCCAGGGTTGCCCTGGCAACTGTTGCTGGCCTCCAAAGCGGAAGTGGGCGGAGCCTGGCGCCCTCCAGCCCTCTGCCATGCCCAGCCATGCCCAGGCTTGCCCTGGCAACTGTTGCTGGGCCCCAAAGCGGAAGTGGGCGGGACCTGGCGCCCTCCAGCCCCCTGCCATGCCCAGGCTTGCCCTGGCACCTGTTGCTGGGCCCAAAAGCGGAAGTGGGCGGGATCTGGCGAACTGCAGCCCCCTGCCATGCCCAGGCTTGCCCTGGAAACTGTTGCTGGGCCCCAAAGCGGAAGTGGGCGGGGCCTGGCACCCTCCAGCCCCCTGCCATGCCCAGGCTTGCCCTGGCAACTGTTACTGGGCCCCAAAGCGGAAGTGGGCGGGGTCAGGCACCCTCAAGCCCCCTGCCATGCCCAGGGTTGCCCTGGCAACTGTTGCTGGCCTCCAAAGCGGATGTGGGCGGGGTCTGGCGCCATCCAGCATCCTGCTATGCCCTGGGTTGCCCTGGCAACTGTTGCTGGCCCCCAAAGCGGAAGTGGGCGGGGCCTGGCGCCCTTCAGCCCCCAGCCATGCCCAGGCTTGCCCTGGCAACTGTTGCTGGCCCCCAAAGCGGAAGTGGGCGTGGCCAGGCGCCCTCAAGCCCCCTACCATGCCTAGGCTTGACCTTACAAACTGTTGCTGTCCCCCAAAGCGGAAGTGGGCGGGGCCAGGCGCAGTCAAGCCCCCTGCCATGCCCAGGGTTGCCCTGGCAACTGTTGCTGGCCTCCAAAGCGGATGTGGGTGGGGCCTGGCGCCCTCCAGCCCCCTGCCATGCCCAGCCATGCCCAGTCGTGCCCTGGCAACTGTTGCTGGCCCCAAAGCGGAAGTGGGCGGGGGCCTGGCGCCCTCCAGCCCCCTGCCATGCCCAGCCATGCCCAGCCTTGCCCTGGCAACTGTTGCTGGCCCCAAAGCGGAAGTGGGCGGGGCCTGGCGCCCTCCAGCTTCCTGCCATGCCCAGGCTTGTCCTGACAACTGTTTTTTGCCCCAAAGCGGAAGTGGGTGGGGCCTGGAGCCCTCAAGCCCCCTGCCATGCCCAGCCATGCCCAGGCTTGCCCTGGCAACTGTTGCTGGGCCCCAAAGCGGAAGTGGGCGGGGCCTGGCGCCCTCCAGCCCCCTGCCATGCCCAGGCTTGCCCTGGCAACTGTTGCTGGGCCCCAAAGCGGAAGTGGGCGGGGCCTGGCGCCCTCCAGCCCCCTGCCATGCCCAGCCATGCCCAGGCTTGCCCTGGCAACTGTTGCTGGCCCCAAAGCGGAAGTGGGCGGGGGCCTGGCGCCCTCCAGCCCCCTGCCATGCCCAGGCTTGCCCTGGCAACTGTTGCTGGGCCCCAAAGCGGATGTGGGTGGGGCCTGGCGCCCTCCAGCCCCCTGCCATGCCCAGCCATGCCCAGTCGTGCCCTGGCAACTGTTGCTGGCCCCAAAGCGGAAGTGGGCGGGGGCCTGGCGCCCTCCAGCCCCCTGCCATGCCCAGCCATGCCCAGCCTTGCCCTGGCAACTGTTGCTGGCCCCAAAGCGGAAGTGGGCGGGGCCTGGCGCCCTCCAGCTTCCTGCCATGCCCAGGCTTGTCCTGACAACTGTTTTTTGCCCCAAAGCGGAAGTGGGTGGGGCCTGGAGCCCTCAAGCCCCCTGCCATGCCCAGCCATGCCCAGGCTTGCCCTGGCAACTGTTGCTGGGCCCCAAAGCGGAAGTGGGCGGGGCCTGGCGCCCTCCAGCCCCCTGCCATGCCCAGGCTTGCCCTGGCAACTGTTGCTGGGCCCCAAAGCGGAAGTGGGCGGGGCCTGGCGCCCCTCCAGCCCCCTGCCATGCCCAGCCATGCCCAGGCTTGCCCTGGCAACTGTTGCTGGCCCCAAAGCGGAAGTGGGCGGGGCCTGGCGCCCTCCAGCCCCTGCCATGCCTAGGCTTGCCCTGGCAACAGTTTTTTGCCCCAAAGCGGAAGTGGGTGGGGCCTGGCGAACTGCAGCCCCCTGCCATGCCCAGGCTTGCCCTGGCAACTGTTGCTGGGCCCCAAAGCGGAAGTGGGCGGGGTCAGGCGCCCTCAAGCCTCCTGCTATGCCCAGGGTTGCCCTGGCAACTGTTGCTGGCCTCCAAAGCAGATGTGGGCGGGGTCTGGCGCCCTCCAGCCCCCTGCCATGCCCAGGCTTGCCCTGGCACCTGTTGCTGGGCCCAAAAGCGGAAGTGGGCGGGGTCTGGCGAACTGCAGCCCCCTGCCATGCCCAGGCTTACCCTGGCAACTGTTGCTGGGCCCCAAAGCGGAAGTGGGCGGGGCCTGGCGCCCTCCAGCCCCCTGCCATGCCCAATCTTGCCCTGGCAACTGTTGCTGGGCCCCAAAGCGGAAGTGGGCGGGGCCTGGCACCCTCCAGCCCCCTGCCATGCCAAGCCATGCCCAGGCTTGCCCTGGCAACTGTTGCTGGGCCCCAAAGCGGAAGTGGACGGGGCCTGGTGCCCTCTAGCCCCTGTGCCATGCACAGGCTTGCCCTGGCAACCGTTGCTGGGCCCAAAAGCGGAAGTGGGAGGGGTCAGACGCCCTCAAGCCCCCTGCCATGCCCAGGGTTGGCCTGGCAACTGTTGCTGGGCCTCCAAAGCGGATGCGGACGGGGCCTGGTGCCCTCAAGCCCCCTACCATGCCCAGCCATGCCCAGCCATGCCCAGGCCTGCCCTGGCAACTGTTGCTGGGCCCCAAAGCGGAAGTGGGCTGGGCCTGGCAACCTCCAGCCCCCTGCCATGCCCAGGCTTGCCCTGACAACTGTTGCTGGCCCCCAAAGCGGTAGTGGGAAGGGCCAGGCGCCCTCAAGCACCCTGCCATGCCCAGGGTTGCCCTTGCAACTGTTGCTGCCCCCCTAAGCGGAAGTGGGCGGGGCCAGGCACCCTCAAGCCACCTGCCATGCCCAGGGTTTCCCTGGCAACTGTTGCTGGCCTCCAAAGCGGATGTGAGTGGGGCCTGGCGCCCTCCAGCCCCCTGCCATGCCCAGCCATGCCCAGGCTTGCCCTGGCAACTGTTGCTGGCCCCAAAGCGGAAGTGGGCGGGGCCCAGCGCCCTCCAGCCCCCTGCCATGCCCAGGCTTGCCCTGGCAACTGTTTTTTGCCCCAAAGCGGAAGTGGGTGGGGCCTGGAGCCCTCAAGCCCCCTGCCATGCCCAGCCATGCCCAGCCATGCCCAGGCTTGCCCTGGCAACTGTTGCTGGCCCCAAAGCGGAAGTGGGCGGGGCCCAGCGCCCTCCAGCCCCCTGCCATGCCCAGGCTTGCCCTGGCAACTGTTTTTTGCCCCAAAGCGGAAGTGGGTGGGGCCTGGAGCCCTCAAGCCCCCTGCCATGCCCAGCCATGCCCAGCCATGCCCAGGCCTGCCCTGGCAACTGTTGATGGGCCCCAAAGCGGAAGTGGCCTGGGCCTGGCAACCTCCAGCCCCCTGCCATGCCCAGGGTTGCCCTGACAACTGTTGCTGGCCCCCAAAGCGGTAGTGGGAAGGGTCAGGCGCCCTCAAGCCTCCTGCTATGCCCAGGGTTGCCCTGGCAACTGTTGCTGGCCTCCAAAGCGGATGTGGGCGGGGTCTGGCGCCCTCCAGCCCCCTGCCATGCCCAGGCTTGCCCTGGCACCTGTTGCTGGGCCCAAAAGCGGAAGTGGGCGGGGTCTGGCGAACTGCAGCCCCCTGCCATGCCCAGGCATGCCCTGGAAACTGTTGCTGGGCCCCAAAGCGGAAGTGGGCGGGGCCTGGCGCCCTTCAGCCCCCAGCCATGCCCAGGCTTACCCTGGCAACTGTTGCTGGGCCCCAAAGCGGAAGTGGGCGGGGCCTGGCGCCCTCCAGCCCCCTGCCATGCCCAATCTTGCCCTGGCAACTGTTGCTGGGCCCCAAAGCGGAAGTGGGCGGGGCCTGGCACCCTCCAGCCCCCTGCCATGCCCAGCCATGCCCAGGCTTGCCCTGGCAACTGTTGCTGGGCCCCAAAGCGGAAGTGGACGGGGCCTGGTGCCCTCTAGCCCCCGTGCCATGCACAGGCTTGCCCTGGCAACTGTTGCTGGGCCCAAAAGCGGAAGTGGGAGGGGTCAGACGCCCTCAAGACCCCTGCCATGCCCAGGGTTGGCCTGGCAACTGTTGCTGGGCCTCCAAAGCGGATGCGGACGGGGCCTGGTGCCCTCAAGCCCCCTACCATGCCCAGCCATGCCCAGCCATGCCCAGGCCTGCCCTGGCAACTGTTGCTGGGCCCCAAAGCGGAAGTGGGCGGGTCCTGGCGCCCTCCAGCCCCCTGCCATGCTCAGGCTTGCCCTGGCAACTGTTGCTGTCCTCCAAAGCGGATGTGGGCGGGGCCTGGCGCCCTCCAGCCCCCTGCCATGCCCATCAATGCCCAGGCTTGCCCTGGCAACTGTTGCTA